>NW_008751811.1:660115-661600 GCF_000715545.1 Opisthorchis viverrini
TCAGACATGGCCCAGTCGCGCCCTCAATGGCGCTCATGCATCCAAGCTACTGCTTTCAATGCATAGCTCCTTTTCCAACCCCCCCCCCACTTGACAGCCCACTGTACCTATCCCACCCCAGAAAAAACATCCGTGAACGAAACTGCGGCAGCTACAACCACTGTACGACGAGTACGCGGTTAGTACAGCTGACAATGATGATGATGATATAACCCGAGACGGCCACCTAATCGGGCCTTAGTCTACCCACCTGGGCAACCACCAAGATATCTGCACTTTTAGCCCGTCAAGAAAGACGATCATAGAAACCGTCTTTGGCAAATTTAGAGCTAATATCACTTGGGTCATAAGCAGGTCCTCTCACAAATATTGCAAAAAGAAGCGCTCAGAGGTGTCTATCGACGGGTATCAAACCAAATAGAGACGCTTCCGCTTGGTCACTCAATATAATACCCACCCCAACAGGTCCAGCCGCAGCGGCCCCTACGTCACCAAAACTGCACGGCCGGAATCTGGAACGGTTCAGTCACATTACTTGCGCCTTGTGTCCTCGTTTCTGACAGATAGCATCATCAGCTTTAAGAACTGTGTACCTGTCATACAGTGGTTATAGCTGCCAGCTTTTTTCACCTTTGATTTGTGGAAGTACGGTAGGAGGCGGGAGATGAAAAATTGGTGCGTAAATATAGCACTACCAGTGGACTGTTAAGTGAGGGGGTTGGAAAGGGAGATATGCACGGAAGGTAATAGATTGGATGCTCGGGCACCAGTGAGGGCGAGACGGGGTCATGTCTGACGATGTCTCTAACCATTGACGTGACCGGGCCCGGGGTCTCCATCCAGGAAGATGGCAATGACCAGCGCATCTGAGTTTGAAGGTATGGCTTTTACACTTCGCTTCCAATGTTTGACCGCTTCTGGTTCGGTCCGAATTCACTCACCTTGAAATATTGAACATGGGTTTATAAACGTACATTCATACATCACTAATCCAACAGACGTCAGAATAACTGGATGTGTATTGCCGATGCTGCCGGTGTTATCGATGCAACCTACCTAAGGTTTTCCGAGACAATTGACTGGGTGGATCACAGACTCCAGCTAAATGAGCTACGTTCGATGGGAATCAATGTAACTTCACTGCGTTGGTTCAAAACTAATTGACAAGTAGAGGTTAGGTAGTGAGAGCCCTTCTGGAAGCAAACCCCTTTATTCTCGGTAAGAGTATCCGATGGCCGTTCAACACCCTCTATCAACTCCTGGCTGTTCGAACAAAAACTATAGAATATGAAGCGGTGTACAGCAATGAAAGGTGCTCATTAGTGTTTGGCTATGAAGAACTGTCCTCCACGCAGAGTCAGTCTTACATCTCACACACTTCGCAAATTTCATCTGACGCCAAAAAAGCGCGTCACTACCAAACCCGGTAACATTCAAACTCATCATCATCATCATCATCAACGACAGCATGACATCAGTGCTCAA
>NW_008751811.1:662626-716844 GCF_000715545.1 Opisthorchis viverrini
TTTAGGCAATAACTTGATGAATTGGCAAGAAATGTACAAAACATGCCTATGTAACATTTAAAGAGATATCTATGGATAATTTTTATTTAATTCCAGTAGTTTGTACATATTTATCGTACACCTGGAATTTGGTTGACACCTGTTATTTCTGAGGATGCCAGGCCAAGAGAGGCGGATATCTAAAATTCACAGATGGTCGTAATAAGAGTTGTGCGAACTACATTAGCGCGCATCCCAAAACCCTGGTTGTGAAATCAACAACAAATATATTTTTATCGCCAATCAGATGCATAAAAAAGGACTAATACCATCACGTAGTTTACAGTTCTGATTATTTGAACAGTAAGTCTGTTAGATAAAAGGATTCTACTTGGACGGGAGGACATGGATGCTCCATGAAAATCCATATGTATGACCACGACGGGTTTACTGGAGTGTAGGTGTATCCATTCAAGTCTGAGGCATTTGGTAGTGGATACGCTATTCAAGGTGCCGTAGCTGGTATTTCCGCAAATTTGCAAAGCGGAACCATCCTTACTGTGGTAGCTAGGCAAATCACGAAAGTCTGAATTAGCTAAATGAGACCATTTACTTCTAATAAGGCTTATCAATAGGATGCTGTTGGATTCCGGCCAACGTGCGACCTGGGTTTAAAAATATCGAAAACGAAGACACCGAAAATTCTTAAGCGAGTTCCCCGACGAAAGCACCAAACATAAGCTACCTAGCGGAGAGAACCAATTTTGCACAACAAAATTATTGGCTGTCAATTTGTCGAAATATGGGTAGGTTGGGCGCGTTTCATCATGATCATCAAAGACAGCAACATCAGTGTTGGTACTGATGCTTCACTGCCGTATGGTTGTACGAGGGCTGGGATACTGTCAGGGCGCCCACACCTAGACAGAAGGACGATTAGTGTCCTCAACCAAAGCCTTTGGCTCAAAAGCCTAACCGCAAGGTAGCGGTGTTTGGCGGGAAATGCAAATGCATTACCATTTCTACGGAACAAGTCGCCACATTTTCCAACCCCCAACCTGGAGGGCCAGGAGACTGTGTTCGTCAGACCTCTAACCATTGACCAACCTGGTATGAGAGACTCTGTGAGTGTCGCGGGACACTCTCCAGTATAGCTCAATGGATCGCTGAGGTGCGCAAACCGTCACACCACGGTAAGGTCCAGTCTCTTCGATTCATTCAAACTAATATTTAGTGATCCGGTCTTTCTGGAAGCTGAACTTGTATCGCAGGAAAGATTTTGCTTCACTGGAGCCGTAACCCGTGCTCACGGTAAGGTCCAGTCTCTTCGTGACATTCAAACTAATATTTAGTGATCCGGTCTTTCTGGAAGCTGAACTTGTATCGCAGGAAAGATTTTGCTTCACTGGAGCCGTGGGGAACCCGTGCTACCTTTGACCCTGATTAAGACGTAGGCTGTAACGGAGACGGTAAAGGCTATTCCTCCTGAAGTCGACTTCGGCCTACCTGCTCGCTTCCTGTCATTCACTTTTCGCACGCTTATGCGCTTGCTGTGCGCATCTTTTTGCTGCACTACTCTACAGAATTTCGCTTCCACATAGTGCTGCCATCGAGGAAAGACCCGTTGTGTGTAAGCGCGTTGAGTTTCCACCAGGTACCGATTCGAATGGCGGTTTCGATTACAATGGGAACATGATTAGGGACCAAGATATGCTTTATGAAGTTAGGAAAGAAATGGCGAACGCTTCCGACATATACAAATGAAGAAAAATATTGCGCGCATTCGGAGTGAAACGCGAGTGATTGGACACTACCTGATATATAGACCCCAAGATGTGTGGTGGAAAGGCATGTTACGGTCAAAATGTACCAAAGTGTATCCTAGAGAGTTACCTTGAGGGAGTTTCAGATCACGAGTTATCTCCTCGCTGGAAGCGGACCGATCAACGGATGGCAATCCCAGAGCAGGAAGACGTTTTTGGAAATCGTCAGAAAAGAAAAGACTACCAGATTCTGTTGCGTGTTTAGCGGGCCCAACATTGTCAAGGCCCGTCGGAGTATTCAGAACTTCCGTTGGATCAATGGGGAAAAATTTGGTAGCTCCAGACGCCGTTTTTGGCGTTTCGCCGCTGTGGAATGAGTCGAAAGCAACATGACAGTCATCCAGTTGGTGTGTTTCAACAACGCTATTTGCCATAACTACAATGAGTTCAGTTCAACATCCATGGAATAAACATCAACACCCTTCGTGGATAAGTAATCCCAATCGGATGAAATCCAAAGGCTGGGTTGTAGACCGCAGGATAATCGTTCGACGCACGAAGGCCATCAGCCCAAACTAGTGGATAAATGAGAGTCGGATCTGCTACCTTTCTTCAAGGTCACAAAACCGCTTCCAATCGAATCTTCAACAGTGGATGTAAGACAGCTGCGGCGGGATTATAAAGCTGAAATGCGAAGGTCACTGGCGCGTCATTCAATATGGGATGGAACTTGTTTTTGAGATGGATAGTAACCTCAGCTCGGTAATTTCTGTTTCTTGGCGAATAGGCTAACTGCTGATATTCGAAACCTGTAACATACTATAACACAGGCACATTTCTGTGAACGACGTGCGAGGCACTTCCTGAAGTCCGATCAATTTTCAGATGCCATCGACTACTTTCAAGCGGCTCTCGGTGAGTATGTTGACTCTCTCCATCATTTGCTACTTTATCTGATGGTTGTGCTTTGGTTGTGCTCTCACACGCATACATTGGCAAATACAGGATGACTATTAGAAACGTATTCAGGTATACCTTAATAAGCTCCCTGTTCACAGCACGAATGGCTGAGCTAAAAGTTCCGTCTGGTTTCTCACACACAGAAGGGCGAAGGAGACTCTTCGACAATCGGAGGGTTGTAGACGTACATTTGATCACCAGCTTAGTATACAGAAAATGTTCCATTGGTGAAACATTCCGCTGCTTTCACCCCGCAACATTGAGTTACCACACGAGCGAGTCGTAACCACAGTCGAGATTACTAAGGATCAGGAAAATAGAACGAATAAGAGATGGGCTAACTACCAAAGGAGTCGTTCAAGTTCGTCCAACATGGGATCAAGTAACTTAGCGGCCTCGAGATAGCTTACTGGTTAAGGAGCGAGCCCACTGACAGGGGAGTTCGTCGTTCGTGTCCACCCGTGGCATCCCGACTTCTCGTGTCTAGTCCTGGGCGACCTGGCAGTATCACAGCCCTCGGGTTCTCTTCGGGTGGAATGGCCAGTACGCACCGAAAGTGTGTTGCAGCTGAACTTTCATTATTATTATTATTATTATTATTATTATTATTATTATTATTATATAATAGTTCATATGATTAAATTATTATATAAATTCGAGTACAGAAGAAACCACCTCAGATGTACTAATGCAAGCATCCAATCAATTTTCAGTGAGCACGTTTCCCCACTTTAAGTAAAGTGGAAATTTTTTTCCTTTTTCAGGCTAATCTGTGACCTCATATCCTAAGCACCTTAAGCCTAATGGGAGGGGCTTCAATTGGCATATGATAATTTTTTGAGGATTGAATATTTCCACGAGGGCAATGAAACATGACTGTTGAATATTGATGTTATTCTTGATAATGATCGAGGAAAAAGGCCTAGCCCCAGTCGATCTTACTGTGGAAACCCCTTTAGCTTCACAAACCATCTGGTGGAGCGATGTTTTACTATTCCGGCGGATTTATATTCTTCAATATGTAAGTTAAATGGACCTGCACGCCTTACTCAGTGTGATCCGGCGGATGCCTTGTAAGGTGATCAGAGAACCTGGATCCCTTATGTTGGTACCAAGTCCTATGTGTCTTGGTTTCCATCAGGTGGTTTACATGGTCCGCAGGACTTAATTTGTTTCCCCTGGCCCTACGAACCTGCTGCCCTAAGTAAAAGTGATGTCACCCCGACTTGCGGCTCTGATATTCGTATTGGTTCATAAATGGTTTTAGACCCATGGCACTCAATCACAAATATCTATCATTGGTATATGGCTGTCGACGGTGTAAAGATGCTTACACCTTGTTGCGTCGAATCCTGCGAGGAATGTCCAACCAGTTTGAAGTTGTCTGGGGAGGCTTAACATGGAGTTTTATGGTATTTAATAATATTTTTTATAAACACGAAAGAGGGATTGGTCCGGCAACCGGTTTCTGTGGAACCTCACTTTCCACTTCCCTTTTTGTCGTGTTTTCGCTTGCCATAGATACTTGGAAAGTTGGGCCTGATGGAACTTTTACTGTCCATTTGTAATTTCTAGTAAAATATGGTGGTTTGCTAAATCAAACGATTTCCGTAGGTCTGCATAACATACTCTTGCTCTATGATCGCTTTCGTGATTTCGTTCCACAGGATTTCCCTTGAAACCATCCAAGTTGGTGGGGAACAACCGTCCACTGACATTTTTATGTTGACCCTACGTTTAGGTGTATTCAAAACCACAGACGCTAAATCAACTGATGTGTAGCTTTTGGGAACTTAGAGGTAGGGTTCCAACTCCGAACCTTCCGGTCAGTAAAATCGCCTTCTAACCACTGAGCCATCTCGCTCAAGGGCAACGAAGTGTCCCATCTAACTAGTTTTCCAAGCTTCAGCTCAAAACATTGTCTGCAAGTGTTTAACGTCCGGCAGGCACTTTGAACTATGTCTCGGTACTGGAGGGTTGGAGGTTTCCCCCACTCTTAACAACGCTTCGAAGCTTGACTTTTTTTAACCATCCCTTTTCTGACCACCGGCCGAGGGCAAACTGAGCTACTTTTGAGCTTGTCGGGCTAACGATGAACTAAGTTCGAAGCTAAGTTCGAAAGGATAATTACTATTCAATAGGGCCCGGGCGCACTATGCCTATTCCGGTCTCCACACAGCACGCTTGTCAGGCACAAACTAGAATTTTGATCATAGAAACGGGTGGTTTATCTTGAGAAAGATACTGAAGTGATAGTGGGAGTTCAGGAACTTTCCACTGGGCTCCTATCTGACTCTGGAAATAACATGAGTTTGAACCAGAAAGCCTCGAAAAGTTGCAACGGAACGTTGAGGAGACGCCTAACTGTAGTGTTTTCTAGTGTGAGGCAACCGGCTGGAAAGACACGGGCTCAATCTATTCTTTCATCTACACTTCAATGAAGTCGATCAACAGGGGATTCTAGACCTCATCTTACAATAGGAAATGCAGTTACTATTATCACTCAGCATCTCTTTACTGTTTAAGAGCTCTGACATGTCCACCTACCTTAGCTTCTCCGTAGTACTCTTCTATTTGATGGCCTTTTGGATTGGCGACGTTTTGCTGGCAGCCGTGCTTGCGTAGTTGATGCGTCACGATAGCTGGTCTTTCGTGGTTCGAACCTAAGTATGTTTGACCCATATTTTATTCATACGTACAAACGATAGCATGAGTTAATTTTACGTTGATTACATATATGGTGTAGCGCACGGAGACGGTTGGGGCTTTGTATGCCAGACTCCGGACAGTGATGGCTCCACTGTGCCGTCCTGGGCTCTCAATTAAACTGAACTGAGTAGCCGGATAGTACAAATATATATGCAGAGGCGCATTTCAGTTAACCGCTAAGAACGAACAGCCCCATCAATATCCATTCGCTCCAGGCTGTGAATCTCTGGCGACCCAGAGGCTGCTGTAGCAGGATTTGCAAAGTTCAGTATTGTCCTCATTCACCGGGCTGAATGGTCCTTGCTGGGCTGAACAGCCTTTGTCCGTCGTCTCTACGCCGTTCATCCCACCGTCTCCGTGAAGAAGTCGCACAAGCGGAAAGCTCATCAATATCTGTTTATTGTCTAGTTACGCTCCAACCGACTGTAGCTCTGACCTCATCGAAGACAACTATTACGCCTTGAGTACTCTGTTACGGCTGACTAAAAACTCAGATATAGTTGTGATTCCTGAAGATCTGAATGTACACCTGGGCAGACTTAGCGCATATGAGACTCTTTCAGGCGAATGACTGTTTCAGTTGTGCGGTGGTCTCAGGCTATTTTTCTGCAGTACTAACTTCTGATATAAGTAAAATTGTCCGTCCACATTTTCTCCACCAACAGTGTGCCAACCACGGACCCGAGTTGATCACATCGCCTTCACTTCCCAATATCGCGGATCAATAAATAATTTCTGCTAGTTCTGGAACACTTGTGTGGATTCTGACAATGCAGTCGTTCAGAGTCGCTTCTCGCTCCGCTCTTCAGGGGCACGCGAAGGGTGGACAATTCAGGTAGCAGCGGATAAACTCATAAATAGCGAATTTAAACGAATTCATTAGAATAATCTTCCAACAGCTCTATCGTCGATTGTCAGTCCTCACTGGAGCGAGGCTGTCATCCAGTACGGCTTTGTCAGCTCCACTCGAGCACCGGATATAAGACAGAACAGTGGCGCTGCCTGAATCACCAAGGAATGTTCCCGCCGGTCCCGAAAATAATTCGGCCTGACGAATTATCTAACACCGAGTGATACTCAGCGAGGGAGTCCATTGTAAAAATTCTTCCAAGCCAATGGGAGACATCAAAACTAGTTCCCGTTTTCAAAAGGGGTTTAGTACGGAGGGCGGTAACCACAGAAAGGCCAGGAATTCAGTCGTAACGAGACGGGAAATCATGTATCATTTAGCACTCGTCGCCTCACGAAGGCCCGTGGGGCAACAATTCGTCGTTTGTCGAAAAGAGATTCAGCGGAATATGTAGACCCGTGGTATCAGTGAAAACTTCGTACGTTTCGGTGCTTCCGTCTTCAACCTTTCATTACGTCAAATGTGATAGGGTTAGCACCCACCATGTACCAGTATACACCAAAGTGCCACTGCTGAATTGATCTTCGACCGCTTTACCACAATTTTCCTGTTCAAGGTTTCTTCAAGTCAAGTTCGTAGATCCAATTTGTGGAAGAAAATTCTGGGTGCGTGGGACGTATTCAAGGCGGCGTCACTCGTCAATATGGATACACTGTCGTGTCACATTGAGGAAGAAATGCAGAGTTTTGAAGGGAAGAACAACGTGGAGCCTAGTGAAAGAGCTTCATTTCTTTAAGGAAACCGATCAAGTACAGGTATCTGTAACTTGGTAGATCAGCGAGGTAAGCACCAGTGAACACCTTATCTGAGTAAGACCCGAGACTAACCTAACATCCTCTGTAACCCTTACCCAAAATGAGCCGAGCGCTCAACGACAGACAACCAAAAACTGGGCACTGGGCTAGAAAGTGACAGTACGATCGCTGCTGGGATTACAGAGTACAGTGTCCCGCAGGGGTTGTAACTATACGCAGAGAGACTCATTGGACAACATTCAGGAGTGCGCAAAGATCCCACTGCTTGGTTGAGGTGAGAATATATTCCGCATGAAAAACTAAGCTCTTGGCAGACGTTGGCGCGATTAATGGTCGTCCCAACCACGTTGGCTGGATAGGATTAACTTGCTGCTCCGACGATTCTGATTCGGTATTAAGCGCTACTTCGTTGAATACATGCTGCAGTCAGCTGACTCCTGCTGTGTTATGGGGCACCTGTGGTCAGATCTTTGAAGACGCAAGGCGGCAAGGATGAAGATGTTGTACTATTTCGCACTGCTACTTCACACACCCTGGTTTTATCGTGAACCAAATAATATGCTCTATAGTGCTTAGCGTGCCTTCCGCCCGTGTTAGTGTAGCGGATTCTCAACGATGTATGTGGTAATATAGTCAGCCTTGAAGAGAGCCCTGCTACCAGGATTCAAAGACAATCTCACCAACAAGACGACCATAAGGCCCCGTAAGGTGTTCATCTACATCAATCGCCAACGTAGTTGTTCGGGTGAGCTTCTTGCGTTATGAGACCCTAATGGATATATGCTGGGAGATGACCTAGCGGTGCCACTCTTTTTTCATAAGACTTACGGTCGATTGGCCGCTGACAAGCGTGAGATTAGCTGCGGATGGCTCTGCGCGTTTATGATACGTAGGTTCCATCATCCTACCTAGCGGGTAAACTAAGGAGGAAATTTATCTCCCTATCCATACAGCAAGATACGTCTCCGCGCAGCTTGGGGAAATCTGATAGAGAAATGAAATTACATTGCGCACAAATATTTCTGCACTGACTGCACTAGTCCGTCTGCCCCTTACATAGGCGCGAAATCTGGTCACCGTGTGCAAGGTATCCACGAACTAAAGGTTTTTGACCGATGCTGTTCGAGGTGTGTTCGAAACATTCGATGGGTCAACAAAATATCCAACCCATTGTTTGGAGAACGCCGTTCCAGCAATAACACTACGGGACTGTCCTGCCGCAGGATACAGTCAATGTGGGTTTCCTCAAAGCTTTTTGCTTGAACACAATCTTCCCCTATATTCCGGGAGAGTGTCTATTTGATCTGTTGGGTAGTAAATCTCCTTCGTGATGCGTTTAAACAGGCGCTTGTTTTGGGAGCTGTAGAAATACAGGGAACTCAATTCCCTCTAACATAGATATATCAGGGACAGGACAGTTGGACAAACTTAATGCAAATCAGGAAGAAGTGAACAGAAGTTCCTAACTCCAGAGCCTTGCAAAAGCTTTCGATCGTGTTAACCATACACCACTAATTCAGCATCTTCATATTCATGGAGTTTGTGGCAGAATTTATCGCTGGACAATGAGGCATGCTATTCTTCTGCTGGGAAGTTACAGGTGGAGGATTCTGAGTGTTTGCGCCTGGGTCGCTGCTCTTTACTCTGGACGACTCTCAACGTACTACTACTCCTTGCAGATGTATTTATGGTGTGGCCCACACCGACGAACGTCTCTCGCTGAACTTATTTCCACCTACAAATCAACATACCGAAGACACTCACCTAACTAACTGCTGTATTGTCCTGGCGGGCATCCAGTAATTAACGAAATGGTCATTAATTTTGTCTTGATGATCCAAGCACATCCGAAGTTCGAGGATAACAAAGGAAGGCAGACTTATTATCGATATGAGTCCTATATCTCAGACCTGAAGACTGATAGATTCCCATGGCTGAAATATCGCAAGTCAGTAGTGACATTTATAATAGAATACAACTTCTCAACCTCCCGCAATATACGCAAAAAAAAACATTAAAACAAATCCAACCTTGGTAACTAGAAAGGCTCTGGGATGGGTATTCAAATTATGCCAACGAATACCTGGCCATGATTCTGTTCTGTCTGGTCTACCGAATAGTTCGCCGTGGCATAATTGTGATCCTGGAGGTGCAAGTCTTCACCAATGCAATATCTTGACAGTTTTAAGTGATCCAGACCATATGGATCACGCAACTGCGCATCACAAACTCAAGCTGACTGCTTTGTTCAGATGGTGCGCCCTCCAGGCAAACGACTAACACGGACAACATTACCACCAGAGGCCGCGAAGCTCATAACATCGGGTAACCTCGAGAATACCGATAGTCAGGGAAGATATCAAGGGGTTAAGAGGGAAATCGATGAAACTGGACTCGGAGAACAGCGTTTAATAAGAAGCACGATGAGGCCAGTGAATCATTTAGAAATTTATTTCCATTTACGTACTCTGGGGTCAGGTACCAAAAATGTGGAGGTACTTAAATGTTCCCTTGAATGAACGTGCAGGTGCCATTTTCAAATCAGCAGCGGCGCTTCGCAACCGGAAGAAACGAACCGCACACTTTCATGGTTTTCCCCAACAGGACTAGCGAAAGAGGAGAATGGCATCGTGGTAAAGGTGTTTCAGTATTCCAAGAATACAACTGCTGTGATTCCGAATAACCAAAAGCCTTCGTGCAACCCAAAGCAGTGGTCTTGGAAACCATGGAAATATGTATAAACAGTGTCCTGGGCTACGGACTCGGCTCACATATCTAAACAATAAGTCGCCACCCACCACATCATCATCGACAGCATGGCATCAGTGTTCAACACCGATGCTTCACTGCCATACAACCATTATTTATTTGAAAGCCTTATTGTAAAGAAAAGAGTAAAGGTGGATGGGGAAGGGACTTAGTGCTAGCTTAACACAGTCATTCCGAGGTGCCTACACCTCCAGACATTCACTCAGGCAATCTGGACAGAAACTGACAACAAGAACGCCACTGACATCGGTTGGCAGCCATATCTTGTAGTGTCTCCAACCAGGCACAGTGAGGATCACGCGGTCCCCATCCTGGAAGGCGAGTAGCACCGACAGCATCCAAGCGTTTCGTGATCTCCTTCATACTCCTCTGACAAGTCAAGGGTTGGCCACCTCTCTGCTTCCGCCACTCTGAATTGGGCATGGAAAACAGTACTCTCTTCGGCAAACGATGGTTCGGCATACGTAATATATGTCCCAACCAACGCAGCTTCTGGTGCTGGACACATTCTTCAATGGAAGTACCCATTACACAACCGAAAACGCGCTTTCTAACTGCCTCATTACGGATTCGCCACCCAACACACCGAAACCTCTTCAGAAACCGGTGCCTATCACATTAGGACAGACTGCTTACCTGTCAGTTTTCACTGGTGCTTCACCTCTGTGCACCCATAATTTATTTGAAAGTCTTATTGTGATGAAAGGAATAAGCGTGGATGGGGGATGAATTTACTACTATCCTACCAGAATCGTTCTTAGGTGCCCACACCCCCAGGCAATCTGGATAGGAACTGACGAGAACGTTAGCATCGATCAGCAGCCATATCTTGCAGTGTTATCAAACCTCTACAGTGGAGACCACGGATAGCCTGTTATCCTTTTCGTTTTTTCAGAGTTCCAACATCAAAACTGTCAAGGCGGAAATCGAGGCTGGATTATTGATTTCGAGACGCCTGTGGCTCTCAGCGCTGACTGGCCTGCCGATATTGCGCCAAAGACCGATGCAAGACGAATGGGGTTGCCAGTCCTAACGGACAGATACAAGATTACAGTTAGCGGGGCGTTCTGGGGGCGAAAACGCGTGGAAGAGATAAAGCTGAGGGGTCAGCGGTAGTCTGTTTTCACTCCCTCGACCCGCTCTATACGGCAAACAGGGCAACAAGATCACATGGCCTATATGGAATGACGTATTCTTGGGTTGCTGGAGACTTGGTTGTTCATGGACCGTGATACTGCCGGAGCACAGAAACCTAGACAGGAGGACGAATGAAGCCCTCTCGCTTACCTAGATTCAGTTCGGTCCATTTCACATCAAATGCTAAGGAGAGTTAATTCAAAAGTCAGTCCGAATTCTCGCGTCGATCAGCTTTTAGCAGTGCTTTTACGGTAGTTGTGATGTTCCTTCAACTTGAATGTCTTGGGTCGAGAGGTCCTTTATTTTTCTCGATGGTATGCTGCAAGCAAACCACGCTTTTTGTCAAGCTGAAGGCAGCCCGATAGGAATACCGGACGCTTCCGTCCTCCACAAAAGCGGTGGAATTTTGTTCTTCGATTGGTATTGATATTAAACGTGCTATAGATTCCACTATACAAGATCGTCATCTAATCAGTAGGAGTCGAAACACACAACGCTGATCGTCTGTCTGCAATTTACAATCATTCGTCTTCAAAGCTTCTTAGTTTGTGGTTATCAGATATTTTCATCGACTGGTGAATGTTGCCGCTAGCCCATAGTCGTGTGAAGGATTCCCAAATTTTAAGTTCAGGCACACCACCAGCAGTAAGTCTATGGAGTGTGATAATAGCTGTAGTGTCCCAGGAAAGTGTTTTACTTTTGTGAGTTGAACGTTCGGGAATCGAGAAGCATGTCGAGGTGGAAATTGAAGAATGGACGATTTGATTCTTCCACAGACGTTTGCCCCAACAATGAGCCGAGTACTTTGAACAACGATTCTCGTGACCACGTGGAGCCATTCAGCTTGATCCTATAACTAAAGTAGAACCCTGGGTGGTGAACCTGGAATCCCCTACAGTCTCGGAGGTTTATGATTGCATATTCTCCATCTAGCATCACTGACCTCGTGGTCCGGATGAGACACTCTGATTGTTCAAGGATAGGGCAAATTCCTCAGTCCGTGCTTATCTGATCTGTTTTCCCGCATCTTAGAGGAGGCTGTCTTAGACAAGTAAGGAGAATCGGAGATAGTGCCTATTTTAAAAAAAGACTCGTAATGAGTGCGGTAATCACGTCAAGATCAGCCTGATTCCAGTTGTAACTGCGCTTTTGGCGTCGTTTATCCTTCGTCACCTCATGGTGGCCCGTGAAGCGTATAAAAGACCCACGATTTCACTGTTCATGGATTTCCAAGCCGCAGTCGATTCAGTCGACCCTTCTGTTTCCCTTGACACTGGCCCAGCAAGGAATGCTGCGAAGTTTGTAAACAATGTGTTTCCTGTATTCTCATACTTCCGGTATTTTGAGATTATGCAAAGAGCTGCTTTCCAAAAAGCTTCAAGGCATGCCGCGAAGTTTGTAAACAATGTGTTTCCTGTATTCTCATACTTCTGGGATTTTGAGATTATGCAAAGAGCTGCTTTCCAGAAAGCTTCCGTGCACGTCCGACAAGGAGTGATATCCCACTCCTATTTAAATTCGCAGTCGATGAGAACTTTGGAAGGTTTCCGAAACCCTGGTATTCAGATAGCTTCTGACTAAAGCCTTGTCGATTTGGAATCTGCAAACAACATCGTTCTCTTCATAGAGGAGGAGATACAGAGGTTTTTTGGACTGATCAGAGTCATCCCGTCTTTTGGGACGCACTGTGCACCCATGAAATGTTTGTGGACATGCGGCTGCTAAACACGCCACTTGTAATCTAAGGAAAGATATTTGGAGTTGTGGTCTTTAACGACTTTGGTCTCAGAACTATAGCTCATGTGGTTTGGTATCGGCGAATCCGTAACCAAACAATTAGAAAGCGAGTGTTCAGTTGTGCAGCAGAGATCTCCATTGAACAGTGTATCCAGCAGCAGAAGCTGCGTTGCTTAGGCCATGTATTGCGCATCCTGAACGGATCGCTGTTTTCCGTTCCCAATTCAGCGAGGACTAAGTAGGGATGTGATCAACCTTTGGCCAGACCAAGGGAAGTGATATCGATTACGGAAAGTCTGGGTGCTGTCGGCAAGACTCGCTTTCCATGACGGAGTCCGCTTTGTTCAATTGTTCCTGGTCGGAGGTGCTGCAAGATATAGCTGATAGTCGATGTCAATAGTTTCTTGTCCATTTCTATCTATTAAGGCAATCTTGAATGAATGTATGGAGGTATGGACACCTCAGACTGATTGTGTTACGGTAGCACCAAGTCTCCTCTCCATCCACTTTCGTTCTTTTCTGCACAGTAAAGCTTTCGATTAGATTATTGTTGTACGGCAGCGATGCATCAGTGTTGAACACTGGTTTTATGTTGTCGATGGTGATTTCACGAAAAACGTTTCATGCCCTGTTTGTAAAAGCACGATGTGCTATATCACTTATTAATGGCACTTTTGCCCTGGAAAGTTTACTTTGTGAGCGGCTAGCGCTTTGGAACCATTGAAGCAGAACTTCTGGTCTCCGCAGATATGTGCATGGGAATGCTATTTTCATCTGTATCACTAATTTCATTATTCAGTGCAAGTGTAGACAGTTGTGGTTCGGCGACTGTGACTATTGGTTAACGCATAGTTTCCTAACGACAGAACTTTTGGAAGCGGAAGGACGTTTAAGTACCATTCTGTAAGGCTTTCCTCCTGGTTATCCTGCTTTACTCCTATTAGTCTATGCACAGCTAGCTACCTGTGTAGAGTTGATTGTATCCCAACTTCTGTTTTCTGAGGTGCATCATCCGGAAGAATTTGGGCACTCTTCAGCATGTTGGTTGATCTCCCGGAAGGTCACCCCTCAGTTGCTGAACAGATTATCCGGGATTACTCAATCTGTAGATCACGAAACCGATACACCAGGTGGAACTATTTATCAAACCCTGAATTTCTTCCTCTGTTGGACAACTACTCAATCAAAACAGTCTTGATGTTTTTTCGTGTCCGTACGTGTGTACGTGACATGCATGTTGAGGTTTCTGGAAACGACCTAGTGCCCCCTACTCTTAATCTGTTATGCAGTGTTTTTTTATCTGAAAGCATTTATTCTATTGTATGAGAAAACGCTTTACTGTTTGTTATTCTTCCATTCTCAGATTCGATGGAGGCTGCATTAACTGAATTGGACGAAGACGACCCATCTCTCGTTATTGTTAACGTACAAATCTCCGCACTACGGAAGGACCTTGCGCGTACCATTCTTCGGAAGCACTCAACAGAAAATCTGCCTCTACATCTATCACTAGGACAGACTTCGTATGAGGATGGTTTGAAATCGACTGCTGCTCCACCCAACGATTCACCGATCTCGAATCATTCAGTTTCCAAGTTATCAAAGAATGATCAGCAGTCCAAGGAGGAAATGCAAATGTGCATCCTAGAACTTCGTCGATTGGTAAGCGCTTGACTGAATAGCGTGCAACTCCTTTGGTTTATCATAAACTCGCGTCACTTCATCACGTGCGCCACATAAAAAATAACGTGGATTTAACTGCCGAGACAGGTGGATCGGATTTTGGTTTTGCATCGGCTTTTCACTGCGGGGTGAAATCGGATGGCACCTCCTTCCCTCCACAATGACCGTTTATTTGTAGCTTCTGGTGGGTCCAATCTCAAATGTCAGCTGGATCTGTCTTTGTAGGATTCATCAAAGTATCGAATTCGCCACTTTGTTAACAATCTCAGTATACGGTGCACGCACTTACTCCACAGCTACCCGACCCTTCTCGATAACCATACCAAACGATGAGTTTTCGAGCATAGGCGGGTGAAAACAACAAAGTGTTCAGACGGTCCCGTAGTATGAATATATATTCTTAAAATGTGCAACAACTGAAAGACTCCAAACTGTGCAAAGTAAGTCTAAGATGATTACAGTTCTATTTTTGAGCCGAATAGCAAAGTATTTATGCGATATGATGACGTCCATTTGTTTCGCGAAGCAGAATATAGATGCTTGGCATGTTTTGTGCATGGGATTCCAAATGACCGATATCGGTTCTTCGCTGGCTGTTAGTCCGGGAATTCACTTTAATAAAGCTGTTTGAGTCAGCATATTCGCTGGTTAAAAATGACTTCTAGCGGTACTGATATAACGGGCGAACATCAAGCCATGCGGTCCAAATGTGCCACAAGAAGAGGCCGCACTAGACCACCAACGAACTGCCATGTTTGCGTGTAAGGTAGTACTCTTGGTCTTTACCATATCAGTAGGATAAGTAAGTGGCAAAGTCAGCTTACATGGGGCTGCTCTGACTAATGAAACCTCCCACTTTGATTAGTGTGCTCAGGTAGCTTGATGTTCACTACCACATTTCCCAGCTGTATTTTCGACTTGCAGCTAGAAATATGGGACAGCTTTGGTTACTTGGGGCTATCATATCACGGAAGCAGCTAGTTTCAAAGCTTATTTCAATTATTAAGTCAATCCCCTAGGAGTTCATTCACTTCAATCCTGTTCATTATAGCATCTGTTATTCTGCTGTCCGGTAACTCTGTCATACTTCGTTGAATACCAACTTTCTTTGCATGATCCGACAGAAATCGTTCTTTCAGTATGGATGGAATTGTAACTTTTCACCCTTCATGCTCCATGTAAGCGAAGACGGGTTTTACTCATTGTTTTTGGATTCTGTAATGCAAGGACAGGTATTGTCAGACCGGAGACGGAGGTCGAAAATCGACGAATTACGATGGCGCTCATTCTCTATATGTTCGGAAACGACACTGAAAATATCGCGCCTATTTTTTTAAACTTTCACTTGGTAACTTGGATTGCCGTCCTTAGAGTTGAGTCTTATCGCTTATAAATGGGTCTGATGATAATTCTGTAACGAACATACTACGCTGAAAGCTTATCGCAGTGGGCGTCAAGCAGAAATACAACTAACGCTTTTGAGTACTCCGTTTGCTCACTAGCGCTTTTGGGCAAGAAATGAGCATCAAACTTACGTAAGTGGTAAGTTAATCAAACAATACCCGGGCTCTACAACTTCATCAATCGGTCAAGTTTGTGGCTCACCGGTACGTGCCCTGCTTTTGTGTAACCTAAAAAGTGTTTAGGCGTAGGCTGCTATCAGTTTCCGGACAAATATTTTGACGAAACAATCAATCAGCACGCTTGGCCACTAAATGTAATATCCGTTTCCAACCGAATCTATGTAGGGTTTCTGTCACCTGTTAAGTGCATTAGGAACAAGGATTGACTGTGTTCTCGGGCTATTTTCTAGCACTTAGATGTCATTGGTACTCCTGAGGTAAGACCCATATCAGCAAAGTATCAGTAAACATACTACTAGACAACGCAGTTGATCTTCAGGGTTGCAGAGGCTTAGTTGGACTCGATCTAAGCGACTGACAACCCTGATGTTTTTCAGTTATTCTCTAAACTTACCAAAATAACTTGGTTGCTAGTGACAGTTCTTACTTGCTTTCATACTGATTTCCGGACCAAGGTTGATACGTTAGCAACAAAGTGCGAGGTCACTCGTTGCAAATTGGCCGAAGAGCGCGCCAAACGCGTAGTCGCAGAGGCCGAACTCATGGCTACTCGATCCTACAATTACTATCTTCCTCATTCGCCTGGACCCAATGGTATACGAGACTGGGACGCGGAACAAGCGTCTGGAGCTACAGACTGCCGCCTGTCCCCCTTCTGCTCTCCTGAGAGATTTGTCGAGGATCGGCCATGTACACCTGTTGAAGTCGATGGCATCGATTCACAATCGGATATTTGGTTTGATGCAAATAACAGGTGACCGTACTTAACATCTTGCGGACTCGCACTATGCCACACAGGCGATACCTGTGATTGACTTCTAAATTTCCCGGTGAAACTTCAATGAGATATCCCGGGTTTTCAAGCGAATACCTTTTCTCGCGTTATTTTTGTGAATTTCCAAAATCCTCTCTCCATAGCTGCCACATAAACAAGCATTGCAAACTGTACAGCTTCCATATTGTCACTCTTTTTCTCAGAATCGGTGCATTTCCTGTGATTCTTGGTTACTTTTCTAACATGTCTTGCTAATTGTTTGCGCTTAGAAGATTCACTGATCAATGCCAAGCAATAAACTGTCTTTCATACATGCATTAAATGGTTATTCTACTACAGAATAGGGTTAGGTTCTTTTTCTGTGTATGGTCCACTAGAGGAAGTTCCCAAACTGTTTCGTAGTGCTTTCTTTTGAGGATATCAAAGCATTATCCCCTCGTTCTTTCTGACCAAAATGACACGAAGACAGCTCACAAATATTAAACAAAAGTATCATCACTTCCATTTTGTTCGTGTGTTGCAAATGTAATCTTGGAGAAGGACCTTGAGGGCACAATCATTTATTCCATTTCGGAAGCGCTGTCAGCGAATGAGAAACCTGTGATAGTTTTTTTTATCGGTTCTAGGATACGCGGAGCCCCTAAACAAGCACAACTCGCTTCGAATCTTATTCAACCCTTGTAGCTGAGCTGCACGGTTACATCAGGACGAACTAAAGCGATGCATCCTTGATGTATTGCTGCTTGACGACGGCATTGATGAACTCAACTTCCCAATTTGTCATTCAAACCCAAGTTGTCTAGGAAACCAAATGGCAGAAGAATAGTGTAATCAAAATACTTTGGGAGTCATTCGGTAGCCAGGACCACTGGAATCACTTATATTGGGTTCGCAGCTGGTTAGCTGCGGGATCCGTGGTGAGGATGCGCACATCCATTCTTAATTCCATAGCTTGGGTTGAATGGAAACATCAACATGGGATTCCACGGTTTGCAGTCGAATAGCATCAGTTTGGCGCAAAATTGCATTCTCCGTGACAGGGATACAGTATAACTTTCTTCAATAGTTACCCTATGAAATGCGGAGCTGTATCGTGAAAACGTACGGTGGAGTGAATCACGGATAGGATACATAAGACAGATAGGGTCTTGACAACTGCTATGACCGCTCCGCCGAATAGTATAGTAAAAAGTACAACAGTGAGAGACCTGATGTGGAAGGTCCTGTCCAACAAATCAACTGACAGTGTGGCCAGATCAGCTTCAGATGCGCGGCAATTCAAGCAACAACCTGTCAGGTAATACACATTTTATTCCAGACCAAACCTGAATATGCGAAATTTGGTCCTTGAAGCGGTTGCTCTTTTTCACTTCCACTTGCCTTGTTCGACTGCCAGCTCTATATTGCGTAGAACAGTGACACGACGATGAACAGGCAATCGACCGGTAGCTGTTTCGGGCATGGTTGGGACTGGAAACGTGTTCAGGCCCAGCACACATGCATCATCTTTGACGCTGAAATGAGTCTAATGGTGATATACGTAAAACAGAGGTTGCAACGCAACGGATTGCTTTTCTACCCGTGAAGAATTTCTCTGGCAGTACCCAAAAAGAATTTAGCGACTCCTGAAGTGCCAATAAACATGTCCTGACCACGTACCTGTCATCAACGATACACCAGTTTCGGTCTCGTCAGGCACGGAGAACTGCTGATCTACCGTATTCACAACGGGATCAGCGTAACCTAAGTGATTTAACTCGTCCCAACGGAGACGCTCAAGCTGGAAAACGTCGACGAAACGGTAGGATCTGCAAGCTCCAATTTTTGCTGCTATACCTCTAATGCTTCTGTTTAGAAAAGTCAACCCAACTTTGGCATATGTCTGTTTAATTGAGTACTACCATGTTTATCGGACCAGTTATCCTTAGGAGCTACGAAGCCCCTGATGAAAGCCACTCGGTTATTTTTTTCTGTTATCGTTTAAATAAACAGGAGATAAACGTCATGAGATACAGATGCTAGCAATGCTGGTTGATCTCTCATTTCTTGTTGTTCCCTAGCTGGGAGTAATTTTTGAAGCGAACAATATTATTTAGCTCTAGGTAAACTGATCTCTATCCTCTGTTTGACAAAACACAAACATGTGTCCGTCGGTTATTGACGTATCGTGCGCATAACCCACCAGTAATTTGAAGACAAGCCAGCCGGCCTCAAGTGTTGTGTGCCAGTGCAACGGTTTTAAGTGTACACAAAAAAAGTTTATCACAAACTGGGACGTAAAGCCTCGTCGAATGGAAATTTCAAGTCCTCGGCTTGGTAATTGCCAAGGTTTCTGGAATATTTGGACGAATAGCCTAATACTTACCAGTGGTCAGCATTAAGTGCAAAGATAAGTCAGCAACCACGTGGTCTTTCTGGTAAATGAAGAGTCATGCAACTGATTATCTTCATAGCCATCTACTGAGCTCTAATATAGACCGGTATCCGGCAGGATCTTTTTCTAATATCCTGAAATCTAATCAGATTCAATCAAGTGAAGAACGAGCTTCCCAGTAAACAGGCCACACCAGATAGATCACAATAGTCCGCAATTTTTGTAAACAAATTTATTTGTCAGATAAAATAAGTACGGATTAATAAAATAGGGAAGTCAAAATCTAGGGTTGCATCGGTTTCGTTCCTTCAGAGATCCGTTGGCGAGTGATTTTCAAGCCAAGATTCGATTTCTAATTGACAGCCCCTAGCGGCACTACCAAACACCGTTGGTTGTACATGATTAGGGCGTAAGTGTGTGATAAACCGTTTCAGCTCGCTGTAACTGCTGTGTTCGCTGTAAGCCGCACCTGTATTACGAAGAAGAGGTGGATTCGAAACAACTGCAGTCCAAACTGGATAAATTTTCCATGCATACGATTTCCAAGCAACGAGGACGATGAAAACTTCGTAAATACAGCCATAACAATCTTTCTGTGTCTATCAATAGCTGCCCCAAGCTACCACCCCTTTTGATTCGCTGAAGCTCCAGCTTCGGACTTCTTCGGCGCTGGCCGTCTTAGTTGGATGGAATTATTACTAAGATTCTGGAGCTGTCGGTAAACATTCAAACAAAATTTTTTTCAGGCTGATGGTCGAGATTCTGACCAACATAAGTTGACAACCATAAAAGGTACCATGGCCAATTTCGGTGACAGATTTATGCGTGGATGAGAGAGTTGCAGTGGGGAAGAATGTCAGTTTCAGAGGGATGTGCACTTAAGCTTTAGAAACACCGGGTGTCATCATCGTCAGTTGTAATAACCGCGTACTCGTCGTACAGTGGTTGTAGCTGCCGCAGTTTCGTTCACCGATGGTTTGGGGAGAGGGGGAGGTAGCTGCGCATTGCAGGCGGAGCTAATAAATTGGTGTAAGTCTGTTTCATGCCTGATTTTCCACACGTCACTCAGTTTACTCAGTAAGCAACAACAAATATTGAAGAGAAGACCCTCGTTTAAGTAGCGAGGAAGATTGAGGAAAAGTTTGTCCAGCGAAGTGGAATACCTGGGCAACATTTCTAGGATAATCAGTTGGCATCTACCTCGGGCTGTTTGCATAGCTCTCTTGTTTTCTGTCCGGAGCTAGCAGTAAGGAAATATATATGTATATGTATGGTGTATCTTCCTTCGCTGTATTCGAAAACATGTTTATCCTAGTAAGAACTTCGTGTGCGGAGTGATCAAGACCATGCTTGAGTCAAGGATGTTATAGAAGGCAGAAACAGATGTCACTTAGTTGCAAGCTAGTATCATACCTACGAATCCACTGGAACGTCACTCAAAAGTCAAAATAACTGATCAGTCAAATAGGGTTCATATCAAGTGTGTGCGTGTAGCATTCCATCCACAATATGAACGGATCGATCCATTTAGGTTTCGACGAAAAAAAAGCTTGTATGTATGGGTATACTCTAATAGTTTGTCCTATTGTCGTCTAATCACACTTCGACTTGTTGGGTGCATGAATCCAGACGGTTGACAACATAACCAAAGACAGTCGTTGGTGCTGGATTTTGCCTGTGTGTTGTCACGGATGTGGCTAGCCGTGTGTAGGACTGTGTAGAACAAACGACTGGACAGTTGGAGGATGGCGTGCAGGTGAAGTATGTGCAAGCATGAAACAACGGAGAAGCAAAGCATGGTACTCCACAGCTGTGACGCGCCATAAAAGAAAAGCCATACACACAAAATTAGGTCAATGTTGTCATCACCCGTCTGGAATCACATGATGACAAACGAAGGCATGCGGGTTACATGATAAAAACCATGTAAAGATAATGGTAAGAGTAGGTTGTCGAAACCAAGTTAAATGATATTGCACATACCGTGGCGATAATCGGTCCACTTGCTCAATAAAGTTAAAGGGAGCAACATTTTGATGGCACTGACTCCCCACAGAATCTACAATATGCACCTGGAGAGGTTCCATTTAAGCAACGTCAACACCAACTAGATAGATTACCATCATTAACGTTATGTATTATCATGCTGGCTCTAACCTCCGGTTAGATACTACCAGGTTCGTCTGAGCGACAGAACGCCTCGTTTTCGTTCACAGGTCCTAATAGGTCCGACCACCTTGTGTGCCTGTCCGATTTTACTGGCTGACCTCACTTTACAGGGCCGTTGAGTTCGGACGTAAACAGCAGATTCGAACGACCTGAGAATGTTCAGCTAAGGAAACCTTTAGGTACATAACTGCCATGTTAGGTCAATCAAGCCCAAATAGAATTTTCCGAAAATGTGAGTGAATTCAAGCAGTATCCCTTCCAACCAAGAAATCAAGCTTTCGGAAGAATACGTTATCTGGTTCATAATAAATGGATTTGGCGGTCCCCGATGAAACAAAAGATTTGCCCAAGATAGCATATAGTCCGCCTGTGAACTTGGTGTTAAAATAACTGATTGGAGGGTGTGGAACAAAAGTGGGGCACAAGTATGCACCGGGGAAGACAAGCAAAATAGCCACTATTCCGACAGCGAAGCCTGGAAAACACTTGAGATTATCTTCCGACCACTTAGGTCGATAAAAATTGGCTTAAACTCCATGTTCAGAGCTCTAAAAATCCAAACATCAAGGAAATACAGCGGCGCGCTGAGTTGGAGCTAAGGACTAGTGAATAGACCACACCATTCATGATTCCCAATGTATCCGTTGGTCTGCCTATGGACGTAATCTTGTGTGAACCTAATCTAAACTGAGGCTCCTTCATACCTTATTGGAAACTAGGAGAGATCGTTGACATCATCGAATCACCGAAAACTTGGCACCAGATGAACAGAACCGTCTGTCAGTAGGGCTATGCCCGGAAGATAGAGGTTACGTACTGTAACGTTATCCATGAGTGACCCATACGTCGTTGAGAAAACCGGTGCAACTGAAGTCACTGCAGCGATACGAGTACAGTTTGGTCAACTAGCTCCACAATATACTGGGATTGTAGGGCTCCAACGCTTAATAATAAGTCATTAATAATCCTTCGGGTGCAATATCCCCTTAGCTCATAGCTGCCATGCGACTCGAAAGAAGCACAAGGCCTGAGATAGTGCCGGGCTTTTCCAGCCTAGACCAACGATTCCGAGTCGAATTCATAAAAAAATTTCGGTTCAGTTTGTATAAGCAGAAAGTGTCCGTAGTTTAAACTGATCGAGTCAAACTTTGTACACCACTAGGTGATGAGTTCCTAGCATTCATTGTACAGTGCAAGAATAACAGAGCGAGTAGTGCACCAAAAAGTAAAAAAAATATTTAATCCACCTCTATCTATCTTCTGGCTTCTTTGTACATTCACTTTCGATATACACCTGATTATATATATGATGTATATATATATATATATATATATATAATTGCTTTTTTGCGCTTTACGTGACTGCCAAACCATCTGCAAGCAGCTCAGGAGGAGCTGAGCTGTTGTGGTCAATCTAGGCTGTTTACAGAAACCGTTGACTGATAATGATACAGAATTACTTGGAAGCTCTCGCATTACCCCTTCAACTATGACACTCCACTCACAAAACCGTTGGACGTTGTGCACATTGCCGAGGCTATCAGATACGTCAATAAATATCATACTAGTAAAAATAATTCCGGTCTATAGTACCCGTGTCGGACATAATGCGTTACATGCACTGCTGATACTACTGAAAGCAGTTGCGCGTCAATCAGCTTGTTATTCCGACCAAAAGAACCGACAATGGCAGAGTTTGGTATGCGGAAGCCAGGTCACGTGAACCATCTATCGATTACGCAGTTCAGTCGCTCGTAGGAACATGTACAGCACCTTCAACAATGGGTGATGAGTCATTGAGTGCAAACAAACGACGTGAGCTAATTTCCTGATCCAGCTACGAAGCACACACGTGGTAGCATCAAATTTTAACATCTTCAAGTTATTGTAAAACTCATCTGAACATAGACCATTGCAGCAAAAGCTGACTGCTTGACGATGGAATGGACACATCTGATCGAAAGATGGAATACCCTGACTAAGATAAATTTCGCGTGGGGTAGAATTTCTTTTCAAGCACGGAAGACCTAGCTGTTTCAACAACATTTTCTCCTTACTTACACGCAAAAGTCTGTCGGAAATTTTTTCAACTCGGAGTTTGACGAGTCTAAACATGAACAAGGTTGACTGGTCAAATTATTTCCGCTACTTGATGAGCCTTTAATTCTTTGTTTGAATTTTCGGTTCTGTAAACTGTAAAGTCATACATAAAAATCACTATGCGCGGGCCGTGCGCGTTTGAACACAGCCACAGTGCGCCTGCGACCCACTGTTTAACCCAGAAGCACATCGATCTCGATGCTCTCAAACATTGCTATCGTTGATCCAGAACATACCATCTCACTGTAGACGCTCAAATAAATACATCAGTGTTAAGGAGCTATAGCAGCATTTGTAAGCTGCATACGGAAACATGCAAGCGTGCATTGTTCCAAAAGTACATGTAAGAAAACTTTTCGGGAACAAAAACGACGTCTCCTTGAAAGCAGTCATCATGAGATCGACTGGCATGCACCTTTCATATAATTCTAGGCACGCGAAGCTACGAATGAACAGGTGGGACAGTGATGACCGTTGGTGTCACTCTGTTATCGAGTGGCACGTGATGTAAGCACACCCGTCCACAGTCTGTCAGACTGCCAAATATCCTAAGCTCTTCGTTATATGGTGTGGGTAGTTTATATTGGAGCTCCAGGCGGCAGACTCACCGTAAATGCGGATATTATCATTGCATTGTTGGAGCCTGATGCCTTCTGGTAATGGTTTAGACGAATCAAGAGTGGTTTGCAATAGTTTGTTCGTTTTGGCACCAGTCTGATGGGACCAGCCGGTGGGTCGCCAAGCAACGAGTGGCCTCGGCCGGTTAACATTAGACGGAGAATTGAAAGGAGTCTGATCATTGGACGGCCCAAGCGTTGTTCGGTACTGGATTAGTGATGACATGCCGAGCTGTGCCATCGGCAAAACATGAAGCTGAGCTCGTTGTTGATTAGAGACGACGTGTGCCATCAGGGAGGCGCAGACGGTGCAGCCGTTAAGAGCCGCCGTGCTGACAAGTTGGTGTTGATTTCTGTGTAGCCACACTCGGAGATTCAATTCACTAGCTAGCCCTATGGTTAAAATAATAGAAATAAACAGATACATACCACGATTAAATCATTCAGCTACAACACCTTTCCGGTACACAACTGTCATGCCACCACAGGGAGAAGCACCAGGGACAATACCAAGCCTAGACACGAGCATATGAAATATACAGCTTGGGTTTGAACCTCGGAGCTATCTCGAGCTCATCCCACGAACCTCCAAGAGAGTCGACCAATATATACGGTGTCCGTACGGGACTGGTGTTCAGTTAGACAATGAAAGGTTATCTTTACACATATTCCGCTTCATTGGATAAACATGGCATGGTGCCTCGCAATAATGATGTGCATTCATAAGCCCAATTATAAAAGCGCATGTTAAACAGCCATGTGGACGAAAGTGAATCTCTAACCTAGGGTACTACTTTTATGCATAGTTGCCATGCGACTCGAAGGGAACAAGAGCTGAAATACTGTCAGTTTGTCAAACCCTAGGTGGAAACAACGAGGAGCAAGGAGGATCCTTCGGTCCGTGCCTCATTTGAATAGGTTCCCGTTACTTCGACGAAAGAAACCGGACTAGTTAGGGTACTACTTTTATGCATAGTTGCCATGCGACTCGAAGGGAACAAGAGCTGAAATACTGTCAGTTTGTCAAACCCTAGGTGGAAACAACGAGGAGCAAGGAGGATCCTTCGGTCCGTGCCTCATTTGAATAGGTTCCGGTTACTTCGACGAAAGAAACCCGGACTAGTTGTCTTAAATGGACAGTCTAGTCAGTAAGGTGATCAATCCCCCCTAGGATCTGTGACTGATCATTCGGTCTATACGTACATTTAGCGAAACTCAGTCATTCAGTACACCTAACCAGACTTTAACTCGCGCGTTCGGATTCGAATTAGTTAGATTCAGTAACACATCGATGGTGTGACGTCTGCAACTGCCATTGATGCATGTTTAGTTGTCTCCTCAAGCCAACTTACCAGCGCGTTGTTAACCCAAAATAAGCTGTCTGCCACCGAAACGGAGACATCCGCTGCAGGTCTATCAGAAGGAATCAAATTGGCAGTAGGTCTTTGGGAGCTTTGTAACAAAAATTCGATGGTGAATAAGCCAAATCAACTTACCAGATGTTGATTCCTAACTCACCTCAGAAAACTGGACTTTGAGAAATTGATTTCACTGAACTAATTTATGCCTGGTCTACGGCAGCCAGTTTCTCAGGTGTATGTATGTCTTTTACCCGGTGCCTTTGTAAGAACCAATGTTGCATGACAACACACCGGTTAACCTTAAGTTAGGATGTCCGATAAATGAATAGACCACGGTTGCAAAAGGGTTTGTAACAACCGAATAAGCGCTTACACGCATTACGATGTTGTTACTTATACGAACAAGTGCAGTGGCGGCGAACGCCGCTGACAAAATGTCGAGTACATGTTTTGAGCTTGACCTTTTCATTCTTTAGTTCCCATAACATTGCTTCTCCTTCCGCTATTCCGTGTCTATACTTACTTTAGCCTACCCTTAATTAAACTAAATCTAAATAGCTCGAAATAGCTCAGTGGTTAAGGCTTACTGACCGGAGTGTCCGTGGTTCGAACCCAAACTCTGCATCTGGACTGCTCCTGTCTAGACTCTAGCAATCTGGCAGTATCTCAGCCCTCCTGTCTCCTTCGGGTGGCACAGAAGCTAGGCACTGGAAAGGTGTTACGGCTGGACCATTTCACTATACCTGAATGTGTGCTCATGAAAGAAGGAATGCTCTTTTCTGTGAAGTTGTTTGTCAACAAACACGAACCAAGCGGCTACAAGATATTAGACACGAATGTAAACATCGTATAAGCAGAGAGTTTTCGAAAAGTGAACATTCCCAAGCGACTTGAACTGTCTTGGACCTCCCTTCACTATCAAACAATTATAAACGAACACTACAAAGCAGTTCCGTAATTTCCATAGTAATGTTCAGCTTCCGTCAGATGCGGGGACGGAGCCTGGGCACCGGACAATAGACTACTTGCATTACTCATCAGCAGTTTACCTGGCTGCACTCGTAGTGGTTTCAAACGAGTTTAGTTGTTCTCTGACGTCGCGCGCAACGTTTGCTCTGGAGCTCGGCCGGAGTGGTTATACATCTAACAGTGCTCTGTGAAGACAATATTGTTTGGAATATATACGTCCGCACTTTTGATAATGTGTCCGAGTGAGATGACTTTCGGATCGACTTCATACTTTGGGGAACATTTGAAAAGGATTCAAGCTGAGCTCATGGAATACAAAGACACAAAGGCATAAGTCTGAGATTCTTTCAAAAGCTCCTCGAGGTAGACAGCGAATGGCGGAAATTCATTAGGGGAACCAGACCTGAAGCCAGCCTTCCAAGGAAACAAGTTTCAGAAACGATCTTGAAGGAAGGGCAATCTGAGTAAGAAGCTGCGTTGTGAGGCAAACATGCTCAGCGTTTGTAATAAAAAGGGTAGACATTCCACAAGTTATCAAATAAATCTTCTCGGTTAGTGAAACAAACTAGAGAACGCAAAACCACGGCAACTGTACCGCTGTGTGCCCCAAAAGATCAGCTTCCCTCAAAAGTAACCAGGTGAACATGTGGTTGGACTAGTCGAGAATTCACGATTTTGTAAAAACAAGTGGATTTCTGGTTTGCACGCCCACGCCAAGACGGACAACAAACAGGCCACTCGTACGTGAGTGATTTAAGGCCATAATCAAGGGCCGTCAAATGGAAGCATTCCGACGATAAATCTGCCAAAATATGGCGCCCGGAAATGTCAGATTTTTCAGTGGTTAAAAAAAAATCGTTCAGCTGTAACACCCTTTCGGTACCTAGCTGCCATGCCATCCAAATTAAGAAGGGCTGGAATGCTGTCAGATTGAGAGGAGCAATCAAATGTGTGAGGTTGGGTTCGAACCATAGACCAGTGAGCTATCTCCAGTTTCCATGGTTAGTGGACGGTTGGTTCGCCCCAACTATTTTTAATGGTTTCAGTGCGCATCTCTAGTCCAGTGCTTCCAGCGTAGGTCAGGTGATTTTCACGCTCCACAGGCCAGGTGTCATAGCGCGAAAGGCACGTGCATTGGAACAAAAACCGCAAGACAAGGTGATACCCGCATGATGCAAGATGATACGTCAACAACTAATTTGAATCATTTACGGCTCACCAGTCGCGCTTCTCTTTAGTCGCTAGGTTACATGAAGACAAAATAATACGTGTGCATCTTACGAGATGCGATCCGAAAACTGACCTTCAAAGTGCATCCATAGTACAACCGCAACGGTTACGGATTGCCTTGAATAACGGGCTTTATACAACTAGGGGTGACAGCACCAACAAAAGATCAAGTTTAGTATCGCACGCCTATACCACTTGCTGTGTTTGATCAGACCACGTGCGAGTACGGTCGAGCACGCGATGGACGAGGCGAAAGCAGGTCACGTGAAGTAAACACTGCTGTTCGACCAGTGATTCACAACGATTTTCTTACGCATGCGCACGTGACTCACGTGAGGCTGTTAGGGATGTGAAGGTCGTCAGTTGAACTTCACGTGTCTCCAGCACCCCTAAACCAGTCATGTGTAGAGAATCCGGATTGATACGCAACACTTCCGTTTCAGCTACTTATCATACAACCAACTAAAAATAACTGCAAAACCTTTGTAATGTTTTTCTATAGAGGAGAATGTCGGTAGCTCAGGTAGCGTAGATGGTCGTTGGCTTGTTCGCTGAGCTGGGCAATTTGGTTGCAAACGTTTCATCACCAATCGAGGTGACATCATCAGTGCGTAGTTGTGTGTAGCGGTGGGTTAGTGGTTGGCACAACCACTTTGTAATGTACTACTCATGAGGGTGCTGAAAATCCATCGACAGCCCATGACCGGTTTCGCCCTTTTTTGGGGCTCATCAGGTAGGCGCAGTCCCCGAGTTTCCATAAACTCTATGTTCTACTTGATTTTACTTGATGTTTTACTTGATTTTACTGTATTTTGAGCTTGACGGAACGTTCGGATAAGCCTAAAACTCTAAGATTTTGCTAAGTCAACATCCGAGAAAACAATATCTAATGAGTTTAAAGCAATACTGTATTCAAATGAACCAGCTGAAACGGCTGGAAGCATCAAACTCTTCAGATACGGGGTATTTGGGAGGAAGGACACGAAATCGCTCGATCCGATAGGCGCACCTCCAGAAAAGCTACAATGATTGCCCTTTTCATTCTTCCTGAGGGTATTGTTAAGACCATAGTAACTTCCGAGATTTCCACGCACTACCAGGCTTTTCACATAGACATTCTAAGTCAGCGCTAGAGAAATTCTCGAAAAGGTAGGATCACTATCATACGAAATTTAGATCAGACTAACTAGGAAGCCGGGACGATAGTCCATTGATGAGATATGCGGCAGGTTGGTTGGGAAAAATTAACCCCTGCACTACTATTTAACAAAAAAGTATAGTCCTCTTAAGGTTCAAAAAGTCGGAGTTAGTTGCGGTGAGACGCGGGAGAAGTGATTCCGCCGACCGGTAACATCTGACTATACTCGCCTGTGAGGAGATGTGGCCATTCATGCGTTTCTAAACAGGTGTGACAAATGTGAAGGTCCTCAAACACAATGGTGACACCTAAAAACCGCTCCAACTACATTGTAGATTCGAGAAATACCTAATTTGGCAAATCAATCTGGTTTTCCGAGAGATTTATTTGCAAATCAATCTGGTTTTCACGAGAGATTCAATTGAATCTCTCGTTTATGATAGATGTAGATTCTTTGTGTTAAGCAACAAACGCTCTGCAAGGGAAGGTGACCTAATGGTCAGCGACACAGGAAACAAGTAACCAAAACGAAAGTCGAGAAAATGTCCATAGAAAACTGTTAACTATCTAGCAAAATTGTGGATTGAAGAAAATCATAATTACGGTTAGTGACGTGGAGTTCCAGAGTGTAGTTGTTTGAACGAAAAGGGGAGAGAAAAGATGGAAAAAAGAAATCGATCGGACATGCTACTGAGGCAAATAAGGAAGACGGAGGCGTGGGATATGACTGAAAGTTTCTGAGAGGGATACAGCTGATGCCAGTTTGGAAGAACATATGTTGTGGGAGCAACAATTGATCAGGAGTGGGATTTCAGTGAAGCACAACTTATTTCCCCCAAAAATGCATCTAGTCCTGCAAACTAAAGTGGCTGGGCCGTGTTACGCATGCCTAGAAAAGCGCTGTTTTCTGTTCCGAATTCGGGATAGCGAAAACGTAAAGGTAAACACAATGAGACATGGAAGAAGGTGATGAACGGTATAACGAAAGGTTTGGGCGTTGTCCATGCTGTTTGTCCTCCAGGATGGCACCCAAGTGACCCTCTCTGTGTGCGGCTGGAAATACTGGACGATATGGCGACTAAGCAACGTCACTGACCCTCATAATGTCAGTTTCTATCCCGATTGTCTGACTGATTACAGGAGGTGTAGGCATCTTGGGTGTCTACGATAGGCTAGCCACAGGTCCCTCTTCCTGTCTCATTTCTTTCTTCTCCACATCATAAAACTTTATTGAAATAAAATGATATGGTTGTACCGCATTGAGGCACCAATTTTCTCATCTGGTATTGTTGTCAGTGATGAAAAGCGATAGATTATGAGGAGGGATGATATATCTGCAGAATCATGAAGAGCCTGTCCGTAAGAACACCGGTGGCGAATGACCTTTTTCAGATACGTCTCAAAGCTGGGATGTAACAACACCATTCCGTGGTACGGCGAATCTGAGATTCACCCAGCGGAGTAAAATATTTGTGTGTGCGTAAAGTAAAACCTAATTCAGTGGCGCATTTGTAACCGCCAGTTCGAGCTTAGCGGACCGAGGTTTTCAGGGAATACCATCATTCATCATCATCATCGACAGCATGACATTGGTGTCCAACACCGATGCTTCACTGCCGTACAACCATGATTTATTTGAAAGAAAGGAATAAACATGGACGGAGAAGGGACTTAGTGGCAGCTAACTACAATCATTCCGAGGTGCCTACAACTCCAGACATTCACTCTGGCAATCTGCAATCTGGATGGAAACTGACAACAAGAACGCCACTGACATCGGTTGGCAGCCATATCTTGTAGTGTCTGCAACCAGGCGCAATATGGATCACGCGGTCGGCATCCTGGAAGGCGAGTAGCACCGACAGCACCCAAGTGTTTTGTTAGCTCCTTCATACCCCTCTACCTTGTCTTGGGTTGGCCAGCTCTCAGCTTACGCTAACCTGAAGTAAGCATAGAAAACAGCACTCTCTTCGGTGAACGATGATTCGGTATATGCAACACATGTCCCAACCAACGCAGTTTTTGGAGCCGGACACATTCTTCAATGGAAGTACCCGTGGCACAACCGGAAACTCGCCTCCTAATTGCCTCCTTACGGATACGCCGACACCAACCCACACGAGCTATGGTTCTGAAACAATGATTGTCGAACAACTGAAGATGTCTCAGTTCCGCTGCCCGAACAGGCCAAGTCTCACAAACATACAACGAAAAAACAGCCCACACAGTAGTTTGATACACACATCACTCGAGATTCAGAGATAAACCACTGCGACGCCAAAGGTGTCTAGAATTAGAAAACTCCACCCCGGCGCCTTCAGTGACTGCATGTCCAGAAGCATGACCTTACGCTTTGTGGGTGCAAAGTGCATACCAAAGGACGGGATGACTTTGGTCAGTTCATCCAAGAATACTTGCGCCTTTTCCTCCTCTTCGAACATGAGAACGATGTCGTCTGCATATTCCAGATCGACAAGGTTTTCTTCACAGGCTATTTGAACACCAGAGTTTAGGAGACCCTTCAGCGTTCGTCCCATTATTTCACCGATCACGAAGTTAAAAAGGAATGGAGAGTGTGCATCCCTGACGGACACCGCTTTGTGTACGGAAACTTTTGGAGAGCTCTCCGTACACTCTCACACGTCCGGAAGTCTGAGAATACAAAGAACGTATTATGTTTACAAAATTCCGGGGGCATTCCTTGGTGGGCAAGCGTCTCAAGAAGAACAGACCGATCAACCGAGGCGAATGCACTTTGAAAATCCAAGAATACTTATGTCGTATGGCGTTTTTTTAGCACCTGACGTGAACATTTGATTTGGTCAACGCAATCCCTACAAGGCCGGAATCCCACTTGCTGTTCCCGAGTCAGTGTCTCACGAGCCACCGTAAGGCGACGAAGCACAATTGACGCCAACAGTCTCGTTACGACCGGGGTCAAGCTGATTCAACCGTGGTTATCACACTCATTGCGAGCTCCTTTTTTGAAAATGGGCGCTATCACCGACTCTCCCCAGTTGTCTGGGACAGGCTCCTTTTCCCAAGCGCAAGTAACCGGATCAGACAAGTGTCAACGGAAGACTTCACCCCCGACTTTGAAAATGCGGTTGGGTGGTCATCCGGACCAGTAGCTCGGTGGCACTTGAGAGAACATATTCGGTCGTGAACCTCCGAGGCCGTAGGTGGTTGCACGTTCACCGTTCAGGGTTCTACTTCAACTGTGGGTTCTAGATGAGTGCCAGCTGGTGACCACGACAGTTGTTATTCTAAGTATTTAGCCCAAAAGTAGGGGTGTTCCTCCGTATTCGGGATGTTCATCCCATCCCATTCCTTGATGGTTTCGCTCACAGGTGGTTTCCGGGGACCGGTCGTGCGGATCAGCTGAAATAATCTTCGGACATTTCCGGCTTTCTGGGACTCTCTTAGTGCTTCTGTGTTCACCATACTTCACAGTCGGCTCACACGCTCACTTTCACTTGATGTCTGAATATTCTTCGTATCGGGTTATGTTCGGGATCGGCTGGGATATTTCTCCGAGATTCAAGTAGTCCCACCATTCAGTCCGATATGCAGTGCGTGTGTGCGCCTGGTGGTGCCGTGCCACAGGCAAAATTCCCAGCACTAAGAAAGGAGGTGGCAATCTCGTCCTAGTATGCGTTCACACCTGATGGTGGAGCATTTGGAAGGGACTCTAGGAGACGATTATGCTGAACTCGTCTAACACTTGGATCTGCTAGTCTCTCAGTTGCCAAGCGGTTTGTCCGCATCTTACGAGGCCCAGGGAAGTGTAGGGAGAAGTGACTCAGGGAATCTCAGCCCAGAAAAGTAGACGAAGGGTCGAAAATACGACATCGGCTAATGAAAAAGAGGAGACCCAAGGAGAACTTGCGGGATGCATGCAAAATATGGAGAGTTGAATGTTGCACAGTTCCCAATACGTCAATCAAAACTCTTGGCGGGTTCATCTTTCAGAGTGCATGAAATACAGAGTGCTGAGAGAAATACGCCGTTGAGCTGCAGATGATAACGTCTGAGTTGATGATGACAGCTGTGGAAACAATCCTATCGATGGGCATTCCAGTCGATCAATCGATCAAAGTGTTTGTAGTCCAAACAATTGTTCTCAGAAGCAGTTCGGAGAGATCACCATAACATATCCAATCAAAAGCCCTCGAAAGGTCGGATGATAATGCTTTTTTCAACCGAACTTAGAAGTGTCAGCCACGCCAACGGATCCAATATGGAGCCATTACTTATCAGTAGGACATTGTTCTGTATGTCTCACAATGGTTGTTTGACCAGGAAGGACTCCATAACTCTGAACAGAATGGAGACACTTGCCATGGTTTCGGCAGGATCCGCGCCTTGGAATAAGAACATGAACTAAATCCCATAAAAATAGAAAGATGGAAAATGTGAGTCATGGTACATAGAAGGGGGGACATCATCAGGAAGTGGGTAAGAAATATCGAATAAAAGAAGAGACGAGCAGATGCCCCGCATCGAAATAATGTGTTTCGGTGTGTGTGTGTGTGTGTGTGTGAAAACAAACACGGCAGACAGTGAAGAACTGTTGAGTTTCTTGGAGAAGCGACCGTCGGAGGTATTGCCTGTCGCTCGGAGAAGGGATTCGGAGATATCACAGGCATCAGAAATGGCAGGTAGTGTGGCAGTATAAAAAGAATGGCCGACTGCATCGCCTGTGTCCCAGAAAGAGTGGCTACCGGCAAGCTCGTTGGACGTTGGTTAGTTTCTTGATTGACGAATGCGTCTTTTATCCAATCGATTCTAGCTTCATAGGATTTACATAGGGACACGTAATCGGAAGAGGCAGATAGGACGGGATTATCAAGCTGATGTTCATGAATGCGATTTTTTTTGGCAACGGCATGGATACAGACATGGTTTTGTCACTCGGAAGAAAAATTACGATGTTTAGACAAATGGAAAATAAACCGAGGCTTGCCACTGATGAGGAGCCTTTCGAAAAAAGTTGACAAATTACCAGGTAGGCAAAATTTCAATGGATAGGGGAAACAAATGGTTTGTTCTTTTAGTTAGTTGGAATATACCGCCAGAAAACATGACGAGGTCGACACTACCGTGTAGATAATTCGAAGTGGAGGCATCTGATAAGGCTACTGTTTTTTTGCCCAAGGGGTGAGAAAACGTAGTACTGTCCTTGAAGTTGATGGTGAGGAATACGTCCATGGTATGGCATACGGGTACACGAGTGGGGAAGGTCACAAGCTAAAGAAATGCAAATATTGATTAAAAAGCACCTTACCTCTGTCCCATAAGCAAGCCATTTGGAGCTATGGAAGTTGAACTCGCCAAGAATGCAAAAGTTAGCATCAGAATCGAATTAAAGGATATATTCACAGTTCAGACTTTAGAAGAGCAACAGGATAACGAAGGTAAAAACTGATAAAAAAACATTCATGCCACGCACGCTGTGAAATGAGATCAGGAGCAGAGTGAGCAGAAGTATTTGTTTTGAGCCGTATAATCATGGGTACGTTGTGCTGGCCAGCAACCTAGCGCAAAAGCGTATGAATTCAGGAAACCTTCAGCCTTTGAGGCCTTTGCTCTTGCTATGCAGAGCAGACAGAAAGCTTTCCAACAATCATGACAAGTCAAACCAACGAGTGGGGTATATTAAACAGCAGTTAAACAACCCGTCAACCAAAACTCGAGACCACTCCAGTCTCAATACCGTACGATGTGAACTGTGAACAGCCAAACAAACCAGAAATCTGTTGTGACTTTTGATTCCAGTAAAAGTCAGAGAGTGTGGGTGATCCTTCGCCCCCACACGAAGCTGGAAAACCTTAGTAAGACCAGAGATTGACGTGGAATTCGGTGTATGACATGGTTATCCAATGTCCCCGGCGTTCCTCAGCTTCGCAAGCGATTGGTCACTGGAACGGGCATTGAAGTGATATGATGGAGCCCAGTTGAGTCCTCAAACATGGATAGCTGACTGGGAAACCCTGATGATAACGTCATGTCGGGTGATAGCTTGCGAAGACACTGTGTGCTGATTGATCCAAATTACTAACTAATACGTCGGATATGAAGTTTTTCTTCATCTACTCAGCACTCTCAACATAAGGGGTGACGGACATGCCAAGGAAGAAATTGAACGTCATGTGGCTATTGTTTGACAAGTCTTTCTACAGCTCAACTCTGCCTTGTTAAAGTTAAAAAGTGAGATCAGTTTACCCACGGAAATCCTAATCTTCCTGATTAATGCCGGCAAAACAAGCCCTCTGCGGACAGATGCAGAAAGTCTGAAGACTTTTACCACTTGTCTCCGACGCACTGTAAAATTTCGTTACCCACAGGTGTCCAGTAATGACGTTGTCATGGCCTACCATGCCTACTTCTGTCTCAGGAGATAGCCATCCGAAAGGGTGGGTGAGGTAGTGCAACCCTGGAGCCAATGGGGAAAGGGCAGCTAATCCTCTGCTTTCGCATCGCAGAAAGATCATCATCCAATCTGATTCGGGCACGGAGATCTTGCAGCGTTCGTCTGAGTGACACCGAGACGTTTAGGAAACGAATGAACTAACCAGCTGTCTCACGAATGCGTCCACTGACTGAAAGCGCTTATGGTTGTTTTTGAAAGCACGAAAACTATCGAACAACTACAAGTTATTCGCCTCTGCATTATTGTTACATAGTTGTCGATGTTTGAAGCTGGCAGCGATGGTCGATCGATTGCGTTCAGCTGTTGTGATAGATAAAATTAGCAACTGTGCACACGTTCAGTTCGATGCGTTGGTCACAAGTTCAAATGAGACTAAAATGTTCACACTACCTGTGACAGTGGAATTGATGAGCAAAATATAACGGGGAAACCCACCGGTTTATCATGGTGTTCAGCTGAACGACAGTATGTATGTGAGAACTGTCCGTCAGACAAATAACGGTCTTTGTTAATATAAGTAAATAAAGACCAATGATCTGTCACGCACTAATACGCGAAGTACGCGGCCCCATTGCAGTTAGTTTCAAACAACCAACAACGATCAGTACATGAGATTTGTCAACACAAACGTGAATAGTCGAGTCATAGGTGGAAACAAATTTTATTATCAATCATGTGTGCAAAAATGAAGATTGGCGCGCCGGTTTACTATTTCAAAATATTTTTAAAAAGAGGATAAATGGGTTATAGAAGCGTAATGGCCGAGCAAACACACAGAAGATATTTGGCCAACTGGATCTTTCTAAAAATGCGCTAGATAGAACGACTTCACTTGTAGATATGAGCACTGTTCAACCTGAGTACGTAGATTCAAATATGTTGTGAATGTGCACTCAGAAATCCACCCTGGTGAGTTTTTATTCAGATCAGAACACGCACCTGAACTTCTGGAATGTGTTGATGGAATCATTGCAGTTTCAGCAACAGACAACAAATTCGGTCAAATTTCTGTGATTTTCGTTTGCACAGTCTACTTCTTCTGCTTTGTTGGGCTCTATCGATTGAACCTTACGTCGAAAGATAAAGATGAACCGCATTCAACGCAGCCGTATCACAATTGTGTCTGAATTTGAAACTAAATTTATAATTCATACTTAGAGTTGAACTTGAAAGTAGAAGTGCCAAATGGATCAATCCAGTTTCTCGTTAACTTGCGAAGTAACTTACCAGCAGCTTGTTAAGTTTATGCAAGCTGACTGGATACAAAAAGGGTTGGAGAGGGTACCGTCAAGCAATCGGATTAGGAGTTCAGTAATGCACGATCTGAGGTTTGGAAACAAATGACCAATGTTTGGTCAGTAGGAATTAGGGACAGGATCTTCCATGGACGCAACAAGGGCAAACGAGATAGGGAAAACGATAGATACCGAAATTCACTTTGTCACTTCAGTATACGATTCCCACAGTCATCTGTGAAACACAGGTGCCGAAAGCAGAGGCTGGCTTTGGTTGGCAGGCAAGTTGAAGTGGTTTCTATTCTGCTCGCGAACGGGGGTGTCCGCTCACAGATATCGAGTACGAAGACGACAGGGGCGAGATGGCTCATGTGATTAGAGCGCGAATTTACTGACCGGAAGGTCCGTGATTCAAACCCGACCTCTGCCTCTCGATTTCCCCTGTCTAGGCTTTGGCAATTTGACAGTATCCCGGCCCTCGTGTCTCGACGAAGACCACATAGCTCTTCTTGGATCTGATGCCGTGGTAATGCAAACAGCATTAAATAATTTAAACCATTCTGCTTCAAGGTTTGACACGCGCTTACACACAAAGCGTGAGGTTGCTACTGCAAGACTGTGGGGGCTCGAACTCTAGCTTCATGCTTGCAGATAAGCCGCTTGGGATAGTAGACAAGTTTGTCTACCCGGGTAGCTGTATCAGTCCGGGTGGTCTCGCGATAGACGATATTTTCTTCTGGAGTGGGAAGGACAGAGAAGCTTTCATGAACCTGCATCACCTCTGGCGTAGGTGTGATATCAGATTGTCCGTCAAGGACCGAGTTTATAGTGCTGCGTTGCGCTCCATATTATTATACGGGCTGGAAGTCTGGATGCTGCGCGCCGAGAACGTTAAAAGACTTTCAGTGTTTGGCCACCGATGTCCTTAGAGCATTGCCCGAGTCTGATGGGAACACTGGATCGCTAATTCTGAAGTATGTCGAATAATTTTTGGAGGAGATAACTCGCCCACAATAGATGAACTGATCACACTCCACAGGTTGGGTTGGTTTGGCCACGTGCTGAGTATGCCAGTCAACCGACTTCCTCGGAGGACTTTCTTTGTAAAACCACGCGGAGGTCAGAAACGAGCAAGGTGAGGATAAACACTGATTTTGTAGCAGCAAACTCAGCTGCATTGATCATCAGCGTCTCCCTGGATGCGGACCGGTAGATGGGACAAATCAATTATTAGAGATCTCGTCAGACACGGCCCAGTCGCGCCCTCAATGGCGATCGTGCACCCAAGCTATTGCTTTCAATGCATGGCTCCCTTCTCAATCCCTCAAATGAAAGTCCACTGACAGACTTGTATGCATGCACCAATTTATCAACTCCCGCCTCCAATGCGCAGCTATTTACCCCATCTCCCCAATCATCGGTGAACAAAATTGTGGCAGCTACAACCACTGTACGACAAGTACACGGTTCTTACAGCTGATAATCACGACGATGATGATGTGAGCAGTCATCACAAGCTTTTAGCATGCAAACCTTGGTTTCATCGTTTTTCGAATGAGTCATTTTAAAATCGTTTTCGCTATCCCGACACAAATGACAACAAACACTTAACCAAACACAGAATTATGTCGTTTGGTTACATCATATTCTTCTCTTCAGAGGCTCATCTCCCAAGGATGTGTATAAATTTCAGAAAACATCCACTTTCAAACTTTATATTATAGTCTGTAAAATCTGACAGCTTTCCAGATTAGTCTGTAGCCATTTTGTGTGGCCTACTGAAATTTAAGAATGACATGATCGAGGTGAAATGTCNTAAATTTCAGAAAACATCCACTTTCAAACTTTATATTATAGTCTGTAAAATCTGACAGCTTTCCAGATTAGTCTGTAGCCATTTTGTGTGGCCTACTGAAATTTAAGAATGAAATGATCGAGAGTGAAATGTCCTGGGGCGGAGGCATCTTGGATTTTCGAACAGAGCGGGAATGAAAAAGCTAAAGCGGGTAGCGAACTTCTGAAGATTTGTTTTCGTACATTCGGTACCATCAGCCAAGCCACTACGTCTGGTTTTTGTCAGCAAGGCAAAAACACAAACGAAGACACGAGCAACCCTATGAGAACTTCGGATAAAGCTGGATAACATGAACCCAAGACAGTAACGAGCAACTCCACAGATTTCAACAGGAATATAACACCGATTTAGGACTCTTTACCAGCGAGTCTGAAAGCGTCGCTACAGGCAGGTTCCAGCCCGTATGACTGCACTCCAGTCATTATGAAGGATACAGACCAATGGATGTACTCGACTTCGCAAGAAGTGGATTACTTTTTGCGCACAGCCTACAAAATTCATTGTGTGGGAGTATCACCATAGACAGCAATACACCACTATTAAATGATGGTGCTAAAACGGAATACAACCACAAGGGAAGCACAGATGGAGAATTGTTCAGAAAAGTCCTATGTCCATATAGAAGACAGTCACTACAGTGTGAAGTATCGAACAATGAAGAGAATGAGTGTTTTGCCCTTTATTGGTTTCCTATTTTTTCTTATTCAATCCTAACTGGGGGTAGAAAACACACGCCATTCACCAGATGATACATCTGGTCATATCGCTAAGTGTCTTCGGTGTCTCTCGGACCCTAACCGAAAAGCTGAGATGGACCCATCACAGTCATGTCTGTAGTTAAATTCTCCATTCTTTTCCACCAAGCCGTCGGCTGACCAACTCTTCTTTTTCCAACTTCTGCGAGCAACCATGAGTAGTGAATGGTGAAGTGGTCCGTGGTCAAACAAACGCGGAACATGCCCCGAACATCTTATTCGGCGATGTGAAATCATTCCCCGCAGGGCTAATTCGTTACTCACACGATGCTTTATCCAGATGCGAGCAACGATGCACAAATAACGGTCCACAAAAATCGATAGTTCGTTCTTGGTCAAACAGTCATTAATTAAAACTGAGCGCACGGCTGCGTCGAATGAAGGCGGAACATCATGCGAATACTAACCTTGACCTAGGTGTACGCTGTGCAAGCTCATTTTGGATTTTGGATATCTCTACCAGCTGCGTAGCACCCACCAAGACATCCAAAAAGTGTCGAGAACTTCTAGTACATTGTCCCTAAGGATGATCATAGACGATGTGATCCAATCTTCGGAAATTACACTTCGAGGGTGCAAAACATATGCCATATCGTATAACGTTGGTCGAAAGACGATTAAGCTAGATCTATCACCCAGTAAAAGAATGTCATTTGCGAACTCCACATCTGTAATTCGTGTCCACAAGAACAGGCGTCAACAAGGTAGGATGCCGTCGACAGGAAAATACGCGTGAAAATACCCTGCTGCACACCGTTAGTGGTAAAAAGTGGCGATAGTTATTCTCCATAGGCCCTAATTTATCAGATATCTGTTCGTATAAAGCCTTAGGCAAGCGATGAACTCATCCGGTACTCAGGCCCATATAGACAGTCCTCAGCAAATCTAAAGATACACTTTCTTACGGAAAGACTATAAATGCCAAACCAGTAAGTTACTTGAAGCCGTAGTAATTGTTAAACGAGATTGAAGTTCGTAAGAAACAATGCAGAGAAGAACTTCATTAGATGAATGTCTTATCCTACACATCAAGAATTTAAGTAGATGGTTGGTCTGCTTTCTCTCCACAGAGAAGCTCTTCAAATTTCGCCGATGTATTCATTTGTCTACACTGTTTTATTCTCAAACTTACCATCTGTGCTTGTCAACTTTGCCATCCTCCATGTGCGCACGACTGCATCTTATGACGTCATCCGAACTTTGGAATAAACCACCCAAAAGTGGAACACGTTATGGTGACACTGAAACTCACCGTAAACGAACCGTTCCTTCCCCAGTGTATACATGCCACACACTACGACAGTATTGGGATATTTTTCCAACTGAACACGGGTCACTTCTACAGCACCTGCGATGATCACTTGTTGAGGAGGGAAATCATACTGTGACGAACAATACCTGTGTGAAAATAGTAATACTTCTTTTTTAAGGATGTAGAAGCAAATAAAACGACTACCCATGAAACTAGCATGGTTTGTGATAAGACAACGCAACGATCACCGGTTAAGAATCACGAATGTCTGGAAAGCAGTTTGAACTACGCTTCCGCATTATTGTTTTAGTCATTTCATCCGCATAAATATGCTAATGGTAGTCATAGCATAAGTTCAGTCTATACACATCAAATCTTTTTCATAACTAAGGATGTTATGTAACCCTGTTTTTTACATCCGACAACATGGACTTCAGTCCAGGATAATTGGTATTCAGTCTCGGGACGTGTGAAAAATTAAGCAGCCTCGAGCGCTCTATGCGCAGTCCCAGAGGACATGTAGTGTGCTCAACTTCGATCGGGCTTGAATCAATCGGAAAATATAAACCATTCACCGTTCATCCTACTCCGATAGAATGATGGTATGCCTTTAATAGCGATTAAAAATTCACCGACTGCAGATGATGAAGGTCAATATTCCTTTATAGTTGCAATCTTATTGCAATGTTACCCATACTAGAACACGTTTGAACGATTTTCCTTTCCTCTTGGGTCAGCCTCGGTCCTCGAGTTCTGCTGCTCATTGATCTAAATCCGACGGCTTGAATGACCATGCACACCTGCTACAGCAAAGCAAACATCGAAGACCGTAGTCTGAGAAACTATTGCTTCAAAAGCCTAACTTTGTACTGTCATGAGCTGATTAGGTGGTGCCCTCTCAGCACAAGAGTTTCAGAACGAGTTGTTCCTACAATTTGTCGCGGTAGTTTTTTCCGACTTCTGCTGAGGTTGCTCATTGTCACTGGGACGTAGACCGCCAAAGTTATTCAAAATATCTAACTTTCAAAGTATCCACATACTTCTCTCAGTTCGAGGTTTTTTGGAAGCCAACAACGGAATTTGTCGTGTAAAACAGGACAACTTTATGATTATGTCGCGCAGTGTGACAGTCCCACCCCAATGTATCTCAAGGTGCAGACCTGTATTGTTCCAGATAAACTTGTATATCCCAACAGTGGTCGACAGCCTTTTATTAAACAGTACGATGCAAAGGTATTCGTAATGCACTACTCATAAGGTTGCATCACAAGACCTTTGCACCGTAATACGCATATTTTCAAAACATTTGGTTTTGCGAGAGACTCATCTGGAACCCAACTGAATCTCCCATTTGTGATCTTTCCAGGCCCCAATAAGGGCGAAACTGGTCGCGGGCTGTCGTAGAAATTTCAGCAACCTTATGAGTAGCGCATTACGAATATACATGTATCACGATATCTCGAATATCGTGGCAACTGAAACACGAGGCGGCCTAGTGCAGCGTATTTAGTTGCCCGGAAACTCACAAACGAGTTAGGTTCCAGATGAGTCTCTCGCAAAACCAAATGTTTTGAAAATATGCGTATTACGGTGCAAAGGTCTTGTGATGCTTTCGTTTGCCGTTTTCAAACGGTTATATGTAAGTGTTATTCTTTTGTATAAAAGCCACCCATAAGTAAACTTCAGGCAAAATATGTGGATCGAATAGGCGAGACATACATCTGAAAACGTTGCAAGTCGATAAACCTTCCGGTCGTAAGGTCTACAAAGTCCACAGATGATAGCGAGGATACGGTAAAGTGATCGTCTAAAACAGTTACTAGAGACCAAGTTCACTGTAGTGAAGTTAGGGTGCTTGCAATAAACAGTCCAATAAATTTCAGAATATTGGCATTAGACCATAGCCAACCTTAAAAGAACTTACACACCACACGTTTGCTACATAGAAAACGACATAGAAGTAATAATGCGCACAGAACTTGATCGGAAAGCATTAGGTGGAATCAAGTGTCACATTAATATAACAAATGTAAGACTTCTTAATCTACTCTGACTGGAAGTAAAGTAATGCAAAGGACCTACGTGGTATCCAAGTATACTGTATGCAGTTGCGGAATCGCTTTACCCGAAACGGGAATCAAATGCATCCCAACAATATCTGCCAGCGGACTGGGAGGTAGCAACATGTCAAGATGGAACCGAAAGTCGCCAGTGTGTAAGATGAACCGCTTCATTGATTTCAGATGGAATAAAAACATCACCGATCCAGGACAACTGGAAAAAAAGATTAAATACCTGTTCTTAAAGTATTCCGTCATCTCCCAAAGGGCTGTCATCTTAATCCAGTAGTTATAGGATTGGTTCAGGCAGCACAGAGGGCTTTCAATCCTCTGTGGAAGCATTATTTACCGGGTGAGCAACTGGCTTCAATACATATTCCTGAAAATATACCAGTAAGAGACGGAGGTATACAATTTTGATGTTCACAGAACATCTGAGAATGAGGAAGACAGAATTCGGCAAAGCTCGAGTTACAAGTCAATACACAGTGTGAACTAAGAGGCCGATGCCTAAGACAAGTTAGACCACCGACTCCAGTGTCCACGCACCTGATAGATGCTTCGACATGTGAAATACCGATGCCATGTTCGGATATGCGAACTTCACAAATAATTCGCTACTAACATACTCAATGGATTAACTGTGAAGATCTTCAGCACAACTGAAGAGTTCCTTGCTTAACTTCTACAAATAATTGTCCGAAAAAACACAAGTACCAGAATTGGAAATCAGCGAACAATTACATATACCGCTAGGTCAACCGTCGATTAGAATACCAAAACTCGACCTACAGACAAAGTGGAAGGAATAGCATTCTCTTTTCTGAAGAGAATAACCTAGTCCGTAGGGCATACAGATACTGCGAGAATTTATTTCCCAGAGTACGTTCACCTAGGGTATCCTCTCTTCCAGGACTGAAGCATGGAAACTTATTTCCGGTTTTGTTTGTGGAAATTTTGTCCATTAACTCAGCTTGAAGCACTACACAACCTTGATGTTGTTAGTGTCATACCCGCACACCGTCACCTTTTCCAACAAACGATACGTAAAATTTCAACGGGCGTCAACGTATTTGAACACATTACTTGCAACGAGTCGAATTCCGAGAGTGTAGATAAAGCCAAGTTCGACTAGCGACGTTTCCACAAGAAACTGTTGTCAGAGTCAAATGTCGTGTGATTACAGCAGAGTAGATATAGAGCATCGCACCACATCTTATTCGACTGTTGAGTGACAGGAGATTAATTAAGACAGCTGGTTTGAGTGAGTGTAAATGATTTCTGATCGGGCCGACCGCGTTGGATGTGAGCAACACCACATGCCTAATTTTTTACTGCTAGTGTCGTAACGAGTTAGAAAAAGTGTACGAGTAGTCCATAAGCCTCTGACCATGTTCTTTTAACCACACACATTTTTAGTTTGTCCAGTTATTCTACCCTCCTTAGAACAAGAAAAGGATCGCAAAAGGCAACTTGACAGTCCCAAGGGATGCATGCCGAGGACAGCTGGTGCGACTCAAGATGCACAAACGTTACACTACCTAGAATGAGACAGTAGTATAGTTTCCAAGATAAACCACAGCACCATGGACCGAGCCAAGCATTAAGGCCAGTGCCAGCATGGAATAATCGCAGTACCTTTCGGTGTCGAGTGAGTGTGTTCTCAAAGTTTTCCACTTTACTCTAAGTAGGCTACTCACAAAAACCTTGTGATCGGCCGTAGGAACACCTGTAAATTATGCCTATGAAGCAGTATGGCAAAGCACTCTTGGTCTATAGAAGGAAACATTCTTAGGCGGCCAAAACTCCTTTTTCTTTGGGGCTGATGTCTGAATGGAAGGTTCAGAAACAGGAATTAATCGCTGCTGTGAAAAGTTACGCTCTAATAGTGACGAGTTTATACAGAAATTGCCAGTATTCCAAGAGGAAAACTTTTGTATTGTAAGGTTTTACAAGTCTATTTTCAAACAAGACGAAATATGTGCAGATCTGTTCCATTAATTCTTAAAAGACCCTACCTTCCTTCTTTGAGTAATTTAACCCTCATCCTTCCGTTTCCCGATGTACTTTTAGTTGTCAACCAGACTCAAAAACCAAAATCGGTTGATAAATCATACACCGATTTTCCGGACTATTTCGATAGAGCATACCTCCGGCCATTTGAAGGAGAGACCATGGAGTTCCATGGGGAACCCTCCAGTAAAATCATCTCGCCATTGCGGTAGTTTAGATGTGAACTGCCTACAGGAGAAAACTGAGGCTCAGTTGTAACTTCATAACTCGCTTCGATTAATTTCGCTTTACACAGTAAATCAAATGAGATCAAATCACGACTAATTTCCGACGAATTTAGCTATTCTATTTGTGCGAGAGTGTTGTTCTGTGGCAATACTGTTTCCTGCCTGCCAGCACAGAGGATTAACATTATAAAAAATCGACTCGAGTTCCTTAGGTGTTTTTTTAACAACAAGTGAATACTGTATTCATAATGTGGAAAAATTTTGAAGCCGATTTGAGTGTTTATACGAGTCGGTTTTCTTATCAATAGGATGCACTGTATTGGGATTGATAAGTCTGGTGTCATGCCGGAGAATGACGAGATAGATGAAACGATTTTGTGGAATACTGATGAAACGAGAAATGACAAAAGAATACAATAACCAAGTATCAAACAGGTTTACTGTAAGTCTCACTGATTTGCATCCATGGCGACCACGTCTATTCCACAAATAGGAAAACTCTCATTCAACGGAATCGCCACGACTTTGAGGTTTCCGCCGAATTTGATGCGTACGAGGGATTTTGTTACCTGTGTTGATAGGAAATTATTTAATCGTCTTACCGCACTGCAATAGATCGTGCCTGGAAATGAGGCTGAAAGACCGTTATAGTGATCACTGTGGAAATGGGATAGTATGTATGCCTCACACCCTTTTATTACTCCATAGTTGAAAGCATCTACAGTCAGTGGTGTGTCTAATGAGGAGGAAAATAATAGAAGGGAGCTATGTCGAACCTGGTATCCACTTATAGAACGGACAAGGTTTTGATTTAGTATACTTCTGGAACGCAGGGGGATCGCTCGCTTTCTGTTTTACCGGACGAACTCTAATAGACTTTGACCCGTGTGTATCTATTTTGAGATTCGAGGTCGCACCACCGTTGAATGAGATCGAAGTTTCAGAAAATTTCGAATGAAAATATGACAGTAGAGATTCGCCACGATATTGTTCGCTCCGTGACTTCATCCCCGATTATCGAACTTGATGCTAGAATGCGTAGACTAGTTGACAAAGGGTGGGCAGATATTCTTCTGCTTGATGGAAAAGTATATGGCTGAAACGAGAAAAAGGAAGCAGTCGTTACACGCCCTCATATTCTTACGGAAAAACAGTTCTCATACAAAATGATACTCTCCTGCGTTTCTCACTGAATATCAATAAACCGATCAACCACCGTTTCATTTTAATTCATAACACAGCGGTTTTGCTGTCCATATTATGGATTTTTATGACTGAATCTCTAGCAAGAACTCGAGACTGGAAAGTGTGGATGCCCTCCAGTTCTTGATAAGTTTTAGCTAGATATTATAGGATGCAAGGTAACCCCGATGAACTTGAACAAGGCAGTGAAAAAACAAGGTCACGAAATGGATTTACTTCGCTTACTAGAATCCGCCGCAGCATATGATACATAATACAAGGCGGTTTTCAGCATATATACAACTTTAAAACAACGAGGCAAAACAATGAAACCAAAAGTCAAAAAGTTACCCCTAATTCTTTCTAATTGCAAATGTTAGGCCTGAAGTGACTAATCAATATGGCTTCAACGAACTTTAACCTTTGCGGCCGCCTACTTTGGTCTACGGCTTTGAACGAGGTGAGTTTATATCTGTGTGCTTTGTCGATTAGAAACCTAACGATCAAGGGTTTGACACTGGATTCGATCCACGTTAAGGAAGGATCGGCAAATACGATAGGGGATTTTTTTAGCACGTGCTTATTTGTTCACGCTTCAAGTCTCATGTCAGTTATTATCATCGCAACTGCAGGTGAGCTGATTAATGCAATGAGTAGCAGATGAAGCTAAAGTCGGCATCTTGATTGGCGGCAATAGCACAGCCGGTATGTATGCTTTCACACGCAGTTTTATCGCATTATAAGTCCGACTCAGGGATACGTTTAGTGTCTGTTTAAATACGATAAAGGCATGCTCACTGGTGTAAGGGACAATAATGTAGATGCTATTTTTCGATACTGTGCGTAGCAATCTCGGTTCATCTCTCGGAGCGAGCTACTTTCGATGAAGCGCTTAGGTAGTTATTTGACTGCGGTTGTTTCCCCCACGACATGCAAATCGGTCAAGCTCTATGACATAAAATCAGCAACCACACGCGCTTGTGCCGTAACACACAGCGTCCAGTCCAAGAAAGCGAGACATGGTACCGCTGTTATTCCTGGCGGTCAAAACGTCCAAAAACCGAAGTCTGTTGTTCTCCTCAAACCCCTAAGAAATGAGGGTTGGGATTCTTTTACATGATTTCTGTACATTCGTATCCTTCATTCTTCCCTCTGAGGCTAGGGGTCAGTGAGAATACTTAGGTAGTTATGGTTGTCCACTCATACGCCGATCACTTCATTCACAAAGGCCTGCATGTACGCGTTATGGTCATAGTAAGAGCAGGTATCACTGTGCGCCTCCGTGTAACCGTCACAAATCAGTCCATCCACGGACCGTTGGCGCCGCTTACGCCCAGTTGGAGACTGAGTGTGCACATGTGCATCACGTTTGGGCAAACTACCCAGCGGTAAATGTCGATTTCCAAATTCCGAAGACACAAACAGAACACAGGGTAACTGAAGGAATCGGGAACTGGAAGCAACAGAGAACGATGGGATCGTTCACGTATGTACGGGCTTCCCGAACGTAGCTGCGAATTATATCCTAGGAAGGCTATCTCACTTTATTATTTGCAAGAGAGCAGTAAGGGAACGTTTCTAACCAGTCAGCGCATTCATGACTTTTATGCTTTCAATCATCTCAGAGGAGTGGTAGCTAGTAACTTGGACTGCTTGAACAATGAAACACAAGATTATTGTATGAAAATTATGAATTGGTGTGTAACGGTTACTTGACACTCTGGGACGATTACATCTGCGTGAAAATAATTCAAATACATTTGTATGGCCAAACGTGAGCAGTCAGCGGAAGCCAACATAAAACAAGTACCTTGGTATAGAAGATATTCAAATATTTTATTACAGACTGCAAGAGACAGGCTGACCACTTGTTCTTTGTTTTTAACAATTCCCACCATAGCACTGCCAGTATTGGAATGGACACTGTAATGCAAATGAAATCACATTACTGGCTCCTTCGAACCACCTTCTACGACCTCTTCAAACATAGTATCTGGAGAGATTTATACCGGCAAATAGAATGTAAACCTCAAATACCCATCCATAGAAAAAATAAAGCATGAAACATTCGTACTGAAACGTGAGAAGGCAACAGGACTGAAAGGTATCTATCTCGCACTATCCAAGGAAGCCGGAGAATATCTAGTGACCCATCTAATCAAGCTCGCTGGTGTGATACGGAACGAAGAAAAAGTGCCTGCATGTCAACAGTCATTCCTATCTTCAAAAAGAGCACGCGGACGCTGTGCAAAAACCACCGTAACATCAACCTGGTAGCTGTGGCTTTATCTATCGAAAGTTGCCCGGACAGAGAGAGAGACAGATCCTTGAAAACCAACCTGGGTTCTATCCTGCAAAAGGATGCATCGACAGACTCTCCGAGGGAATTTGAAACAGCGACACTGCTTCCACCAACCAACAATGTTTGTGGTCCTTGACCTGAAATCCGCCTTTGATTCTGTGGACTGTCAGGCACTATGGAAGTGTCTGTGGAGCAAAGGTATCCCCGTTAAATCCTGACGCTCCTTAAGGCGCTGTACGCCATCTCCTGAGGACGTGTGAAGGACGGGGAGCTCTCGCCTGGGTTCACCACATCAAGTTTTGTCAGGCAAGGCTGTCTGTCCTCTTTCACATTTCCGCTTCATTTTTGTCATCAATACGATTATGGAAGATTCTCTACTATCCTTTAATGCCTGTGGGGTCAAAGTGCTCCGGGGCGTCATCTCTCAGATATCGAGTACGCACGGGACATAGCTCCTCTTGGATCAGGCGCCGTCGTAATGCAGACAATAATTAAGTCTAAATAACTATGGCTCACTGTTTGGCATGCGCTCCACACCTACCAAGTGCTGCTACAAGACTGACGGGGTTCAAACTCTACCCTCATGCTTTCGGACGGGACGATAGAAGTAGTGGACAAATTTGTCTATCTGGGCGGCTATGTCAGTCCCGGTGGTCTCGCGGTAGACAATATTTTCTTCTGGAGTGGGAAGGACAGAGAAGCTTTCATGAACCTGCATCACCTGTGCCGTAGGCTTGATATCGGTTTGTCTGTCTGTGGGTCGAGTTTATAATGCAGCGGTGCGCTCCGTATTATTATATGGGCTGGAAGTCTGGCTGCTGCGCGCCGAGAACGCCAAAAGACTTTCAGTTTTCAACGATCAATGTCCTTAGAGCATTGCCCGAGTCTGATGGGAACACTGGATCGCTAATGCTGAAGTATGTCGAATAGTTTTTGGAGGAGGTAACTCGCCCACAATAGATGAACTGATCACACTCCACAGGTTGGGTTGGCTTGGCCACGTGCTGAGTATGCCAGTCGACCGACTTCCCCTGAGGACCCTCTTGGTACAACCACGCGAAAGGTAGAAACGAGCCAGATGAGGCTGAACACTGACTTGGTAGCGAAGTATGAAAGCCATTACCAGCAAACTCAGCTGTGCTAATCATTGCCGCCTTCCTGAATAGGGATCCCGAGATGAACCTCATCACCAGTTAGAGACATTGTCAGATATACCCAGTTCCACCGCCTTCCTGAATAGGGATCCCGAGATGAACCTCATCACCAGTTAGAGACATTGTCAGATATAACCCAGTTCCACATCCAAGCTATCGCTTTCAATGCATAGCTCCCTCCCCAATCTCCCAAATGAAAATCCACTGACAACCCTTTATTTACGCATCAATTGTGTCAGCTACCGCTTCCTACTCCACCTACCCCAGATCATCGAGGAATAAAACTTTGGCAGCTATAACAACTGTATGACCAGTACACGGTTCTTACAGCTGATAATGATGATGATTATGACGCACAGTCTTCACTGTGAGCCACATGGACATTCAACTGAATACCTTGTCGTCGGTGATAAATCCAAAGAAAGAACTCCGGAGAGTGGACGGAAGGAGACAATTCTGAAACTTTCTGCATGCCCGAATGGTGATTCATAGTTGGAAACTGATAGCTGAATAGTTGCGACAGAGTAAACGCGAGGTTCTGGTGGCCTGCACCACTGGTGAAGGTGAGATGCATCATCATACGGTTTGGAATATACGCTAATATAACAAAATTCGTTAAAAAGAATAGTTGACGGCACAGGCCAACACAGTTTAACATAGCATAACTTAAAAAATACTGTAGAATACAACACAACGCAATGAAGTGCCAAAGTTACGATATAATGCGTTAAAATTATGAAATAACAATGAATATACAGCACGAACCGGAAATCCGAAGAGGTAGCTTTCAGTGGCGAACCATATCAGGTTCCTGCAGGCCTGGTTGCACGAGTTATAGATAATTTTTTCAAAAAAGTGAGAGGGAAACAAGTATAATGTTTCAATTAATTTATTTTAATGACCACTTGGTGATCCGGTTGTTAGGCTGTGAAGGTTCTCATCCTTCAGTACAATCAACAAACATAGATGAAGTGTGTGCAATAAATATATCTTCCAACAAATCATCAATCGATTCAGCGCAGTCGGGGCAAGGGGACTTCCTGGACGGTTTCGTAGAAGAGACAGCCAGCTTTTTAGAAAAATGTTCTTCGAGGAGAGTGACAACCGGACCAAGCTGTCCACTGCCGTTATCTCTGATAGACTGGGATCAGAATGAATGGAAGCAAAGTAGAAATATTGCTTGTATCATAAACACACCTGAAGAAACATTTCGGGGATAAAGTGATGGGTAAAAACGTACCATGTCCAAGAAAGTCGACGCACTAAAAACATTATTCGGCAGCAGCCAACATCCAGTGAACCCACGATTTCATATATTAGTGTTAGTGAGCATAAGTATGGGAACCCATTCAGTTCAGTTAGGACTAGAGATTAGTAATTCCCTTTAGTGCACCGAGAAAGTGACAGTTTATCCAGAAAGAAAAGTGTTGTCCGAAAAACTTCGTAACTCCACCTCGTCGCAGTTGAAGCAGGAAACCTGGTACGAACTAAAACACTCAGGCAAAAAACAGGATATTTGAAGAGAGCGTACTGCATGGTACGCGCGCCGACACATAACTTGGATGCGCGATGATAGCATCAATACAATACTGAAGCTGTTCGCGTAGCAGACGGACCAACTGTGGAACAGTGCCGATGTAGTTATTCTGACCAATTTTCATCACAGGCAGAACAGCATGATCAACAGCTCGTTTCATTGTCAGCCACATGACTCTGTAGCAGGAAAACAATTACTGCATTCCGATACCAGGGCAATCATAACTGAAACCATCATAACTTCGATTTTAGCAAGACACGGCTATGTCGAGGATATGCACGTGACAGGATTAACAGGCAGCTACTGTATGCGGAAAATCCACATGAAATACGAAGAGCTCAATGGTTTATTGGTTTGCAACAACTGGCTGTCACTTCAAACAACAAAATATTAAAGGTTTAGACGCAATACACCACTCAGAAGGTTGTTGAAAACTCTCCAAGAGCGTACGACCAGGTAGGCACAGTCCCCGAATTTTCGTCAACCTTATGTCCTACTTTTTTGAGGACTCTGAAAATACCTCACTTTCGAGTGTAGTGGATTGATTTACTGGAGCCACGCGTTAAGCCTATTCATCTCGGTGTGGGCCCAGTGGCAGCAATCGCATCCAGGACGAAAATGATAATGAACACATTGTGAACAAATTCCATCTCTCACTTGACATCACATCCTGATGGTTGTTTCCGAAGTAGCCATTTCTGACCTGATTAAGTTAAATTTCACAACTTTGACCGACTCATTATCAAAGGTTCCCAAAGTTCACGCTTTTGAAAAACTGACTATGCAACGCAGAACTACTGAATCAACGTACAGGTGCAACGGTGATACTACTGATGGGGAGGCACGCGAGTAGTATGTGTTGCTCGTAGAATTTCGCTTTGCGTCTTTTGAAAAGGGGAGATGTGTTGCTTAATTCGCGGAATCACTTTGTAACACTTGCTTGGAATTGACCGAGGAATGATTGGAGTCAATGAATCTCCAGGAAAGTTCAAGAAGACGCGTTCGGGAGAAGATGGGTGTCCAGTTTTTGTAAATAAGATGCAAATTAGGGGTTTGCTTCCCTGTTCAATGGTTTGTAACGGGTCAGTTGGCATTTCCGAATAAATAACTCCGCGGCGAAGGCCTTCTTCCCTTCATAGGTAGTTGCGGATGAAATAAGTGTGGTTAACTTTCAGAGGTTCACCATTTATACGTTGCTGTCTCTCATATCCGGCTAATTAACCAATAACTAACAAACGACACTGTCAGTGTTACGGTTCGGTCACGCAGCGAGCAAACAATATGAATATGCGGATTGTGGCAATACTCTATCCCCAGCTATGTTGCTTGATACAGACTCCTAGCACGGCGAATAGTAAGAAGACGAGAACCTCGGACACAAACTTTAATAATCCAACAACACACGATCAACAGGCGATGCCCGGAGCTTCCGAACCCAAGTCAGTGGAAAGAATGGTATCCTGTACGTGGTCGGATCTAAATTTCCTTGGAGTATCAATAGGCCATTGATTTTTCATAGTTTGACCTTGAAGATGCCAGGAGTTCGCTAGCACACATAAAAACAGCGTTTTCTGGGGGATATTGATATCCCCAACAAATGCTGACGGGAAGCGAATTGGTAACCGGGTACGCACGGTAGCATAATCAGAGTCAAGTTGCGTACCCAGGTAACTGATACCCACATGGTCCAATTGTGCCCTTAACCGTCTTGCGGTTGAGGCCCTCAAGCAACTCGATCTGAGTGTTTGCTCTGGAAGTTCGTACTGGCTGGGAACAGACAATGATGTGCACACAACTAAACCACTCGCTCAACGCTATCCATGCGCTGAGCATTGACTTCAAATATACCCCTTAGTTGTGCTTCTCTCGGGCTTAGTCGTCCACATTGGGCATTCATATCATGCACCCATGTCAACGGAAGAAGGCATGAGATCTGGGATACTGCCAGGTTGCTCAAACCAAGATAGCCAGAGTTCGGATTCGGACCTCGGACCTTCCGGTCAGTAAGTTCGCGCTCTAACCGCTGAGCTATCTCGTCCATCTATAATATGCAGACGACATGCTTCTAGTCTTCGAAGAGCAGAAGGCGCAGACGCCTTTGGATAAACTAATCAAAGTCCTCCGCCCCTTAAATATGCACTTTGCATGTGTGTAAGGTCATGCTACTGGACGTGCAATCAGTAAACACACCACTTACAATCCAGGTACAGGCACTAGGGATTATGGAAACAGGAGCAGTTAAGATACTGATGTTGGATTCGAACCACGGACCTTCCGGTCCGTAAGCTGGCGCCTTTACCACTGAGCTATCTCGAGCCCATCATCATCATCATTATCAAAAACAGCAATATCAATGTTGACGCTGCTGCTTCACTGCCGTACGACCACAAGGTTCGTCTAATTATATTTAAAACCCTAGATTCAAAAGAAGAGAAAAAGAGTTGATGAGGGAGGGGACCTAGTGCTGGCCTATGTCACGCATTCTGAGGTGCGTGCACCTCCGAACGCTCAATCAGACAATCTAAAGAATCTGACAACACAAAGGCCACTGACATCGATTAACCACCATTCCTTGCAGCGTCTCCAGACAAACACAAATGGGGTCACGGGGACCCCATCATTGAAGGAGTACAACACCCAAACTCTTCGTGCTCTCTTTCACGTCTTTCTGACAAGTCCTGCGCTGTCCACCTCGTGGTCTGCTTCATTTTGAAGGAGACACGATGAACAACACTCGTCTCGGTAAACGGTTTTTCGGCATGCGTGCCACATGACCGAGCCGTCGTAGTTGGTAGTGCTTTATGTTTACCCCGCACAACCTAATACCCGTTTTGTAATCACCTCGTTACTAACGCGCTAACGCCATTCAAAACCATTCATGCTTCTGAGACATCGGGGGGGGGGCGAGATGGACAGTGGTTAGAGTGCGAATTTACTGACGGAAAGTCCGTGGTTCGAACCCGACCTCTGCCTCTCGGCTTTCCCTGTCTAGGCTTGGGCAGTATCCCAGCCCTCGCGCTTCCATCGTGTGGTATGGCAGCTAGGCACCGAAAGGGCGCTACGGCTAAACGATTCCGATTTTCTCCTGAGGCATCGCTGGTCAAAAACCTGAAAACACCTCACCACCAGTCCACAGGAGCTACGTCTCGCACCCTTAAAACAACACAGCCCTTACACGCGACCCTTAAGATCTAGTGATATGTCTGTTTGACGCCAAAGTGACGCAAATTATGAAACGTGATTCGATCCTTTGAGATTCTGGCACTGACTCCATCAGACACATTTCCGTTAGAGCTAATACAACTACCGAGGTATGTAAAATTTTCCACAATCTCCAATGGTTCTCCTTGAATTGTATGGGATATGTTGGCAAACTGCACGCTCTGAAGCATGACTTTGCACTTTGAAGGTACAAAGCACATGCCAAAAGATGGCATGATGGTGGTTACTGTGTTCAACAGGGTTTGTGCTTCTTGAAGGTCTTCGAAGAAGAGG
>NW_008751811.1:719443-730821 GCF_000715545.1 Opisthorchis viverrini
GATCAACAGGCGATGCCCGGAGCTTCCGAACCCAAGTCAGTGGAAAGAATGGTATCCTGTACGTGGTCGGATTTAAATTTTCTTGGAGTATCAATAGGCCATTGATTTTTCATAGTTTGACCTTGAAAATGCCAGGAGTTCGCTAGCACACATAAAAACAGCGTTTTCTGGGGGATATTGATATCCCCAACAGTCAGTATTCAAAATTCAAACGCGTGACTGGGGGATATTGATATCCCCAACAGTCAGTATTCAAAATTACAAACGCGTGACTCGTGATGGCAGAAATTCTGGAGACTTTACTGCTCTATCATCCATAAGATGACGATGACCCCAAATATTTAGACGCGCATGGTTCAAACTGAGGTCTTATTTTAGTAAGCCACTGGCGATATCTTGAATATCGTAGCAGCTGAAACATGAGGCGGCCTGAATCACCTTAACCTATCCGTGTGGTAGCTTGTTACTTTGCGCTTGAGCCTTATGCCTAGATGTTGTGTTTCGCGTTAAATTACTGGAGGACCCAGCTAGCACAGAGGATACACATGGCAAAAAAAACTTGAAAAAATTCTTTACAGATATTAAATAACTTCTTATGAAAGGGGTCGGGGCATCCATCCAACATAGTTTGAGCGTCCCAAAATACTGTATCCTTTACAGTCCTTCGATCTCTTTCTCGAATTGAAGACCGTTCGGCGCGAATATAATCTACCATGTCCAGAATAACATCAAGTCGACTGACCGGAGATTGCCACCTACCTGCATTAAAGTTGTCTTTTATCCTAGTAAGACACTTGCTGCTTATAAGCGTAAGATTCGGCTTAAACTGGGACAGCGTTTAGTCTTAATCAACTTAGCTCGACGTACGGTAATGAAGTGGCATTAGCGGCGTCATTTTTAACGTCCTTTTTAAGATCGTCGACAAGTTGTAGGAGAAAAAGGCGTTTGGCGTAAAGAGGACTGATGTTGAGATGAGTTGGATGTCTCTGAGAACTGAAAGCTCTAGAGGGGCCAAGGGCTTTCTCAGGTCATTCAGCCGTTTATTAACCGAGTATTAGCCAGTAGATGAGTGAGCGTCTTCGCCATTTTATCTATCCATTATCTATCTATATTATCTATCTATTATATCTATCCGTCAGATGACTCAATCCGTTCACCCGAAAATGTCACATATTGGAAGTACCGAGGTATCGAATCAAAAACCTGTTCACGGAAGCAATTGGAAGTTACTCTGAATGACTGACTCTAACTTTGCGCTTTTGGTTCCCACTAACTGATCATCGGGTCAAAAATCAGCTGTTCACCAGCTACAAACATTATCAAAAGTACGTTTGTTCCACCTGCTGCAGCTTTAGTCACTGACGATGAAGGGTATGACAGATCAGTACCTATACATTAAATTCAATGACTTAGCAAAATACGTTCCAATTGGAGAGAAGGATACCTGTCTTTTTCAAACAAACAATAGAACAGACATTGCATTTCCTAGAGTCCTGCCAGTGTTGGTAAAATTGATTCGATGTCTGAATTAAACAGCAGTTTAGGACACATAAAATACATATGAAATGCAACCACAGACGTGAGTATGGCGAGCTAAAACAGATTATGGAACAGAATGTAATTTGGTAGGGGAAAAGTCCGCATGAGTATGCTCACCTGAAGCAGCCGATCATACGAATGTTGTACCGCCTCCCGAACAGTGAATTCCCAACCAACATATTCGGATGTATTGAAATTCAGCAAATACGAGCCAGCATGCAGTAGCCAATCGATAGATTGTGTGGCGTCTTTGATCGGGCAGCGCAGAAGGGAAGCAACGAAGCGGAGATACACACAAAGTAGTGTGATCCGACAGTCAAACTGAAGTGGTACGGCGCAAGGCTCCGGATCATTACTCAATAAGCTTGTCATCAACTGGACAAACCCAGCTTGTGTGGAATCGGGCCAATCAGCTGCTACTGTAAGGTCCAAAAGGATATTTGAACAGTCTCTAGCTAATGTCTCACGATCCCAGAAGAGAACTTCGTTTTCTGGCCCAGACGAGCACAGTATACACTCCAAGCTTGAAAAAAGGATTACGCTAAAATCTCCGTGGTTAACAGGAAGTTTTGTCTCCCTGATTAGCTGTGCAAGTGTATGCATACATGGATAAAATAGTGTACCATCCTTATGACGGATTGTAAGTGCATGCAACTTATGCACATAACTCACTACGGACTTATTCTGTCCTTGCGCGAACAGGATACGACAGATCTCAACACCAAGGCAAAGTACCGCCTCCAGTTCGGCGACTGACTCGCTATCGCTTAAGCAAGCACTAAGCTTCTCAATATGAAACCAAAGTCGCTCTAACCATCCGTCCAGTTGCGTCGCCCCCAGTTCGGGATGTACGAGAACCCTGAGCAGCTTGACCAGCCGCAAACGATGCGTCTGAGATTCAGCAGATTCGGTTGAAAATACTTCCGTCCAGACAAGGTTAAGAATTTTGCACTCAATCTTCACATGGTTTTGGTGTCTTCCTGATCCTACGGAGGCATTAGTTACGGGATTTATGATCTTACAAATGAATGCACTATTAGCAATATTATCCACAACAGCTTCGGACCATGAACTGACAACACGATTCCATAGGTCACCGGATACGTGCATCCCAGAACGCAGGTACACACCAATCGTTTGGGCACAAAGTACAGGAAACGGGTTGAAATGCGAAAACAGTGAAATTATGTCCAAATCATCTTCAAAGTTCAGCAGTTCCATGCAGAAAAGAAACAAGATGTTCGCCAGATAAGGAAGAGAGCAATTCTGAACGTTCGTTTCATTTAAAGGAAATTTAGAAGGTAACGAAATCGGAAACATACAGACGGAAAAAGTAGACGCGATTTTGTTAAGTCTAAACAGAAACGATAAGCTGAATTCTGTGAGTTCACAGAGTTGGCCAGTCAGCAAGTGGATGATTCGGTTGGGGCATCCAGTCTGAGAAGAATTCTGATTGTACACACAAAGGTGAGCTAGCAACTCTATGAAAAACTGTCTTTGATGGATGTTGCTCCTACAAAGAATACTGTTGTGAAGTAGCTGAGGAACTGCGTCATCAAATATACTATCAACAACTCCGAGGTCTGCCAAGGTACAACATCTTTTCAGATAACAATCAGTCGCTTCAAGGATAGCAATACCGAACTTTGGAAAGTGTGTTGTTGACAGGTACGATTCAAAAATCTGGCGGATGCTGGATAGCTCAGATGAGGCACAATTCCCATAGCTAAGCAGCACAACAAAACTGAGTTTGAGCACTTTCATACCATTTTCGTCACCACAAAGACGTTCAATCTGCGCTGTAGAAAAAAATTTGCCAAGCTGTTGTTCCCAATCTCCGGAATGGAAAATACCTCCGTGTTCTGCACCATGGCAAGCGACAGCACTGCATAGGCGATTAACAAGTGTATCGTCTAAGTGTTCCCGGAAATCACAATCTGTTTTGTTTAGAAGATCAAGTAATTGCATCGTATTGTCATGGATCAGTAGATACTGAAACTTCCAAAGACGAGATAATACACCTGAAGGAGACAAGTAGAACGAGATATGAATTAATTCTAAGGATCTCTGAAATCAAAATAATGTTGAAAACAGAACTCAGAATGTAAATAAGACAAAACCATGGCTTACTCTAGAAATTCTGCATTTTTATTAGCTCTTCTACCTATCTACTGTAAATAAACGATGCGACTCTGTAAAGTACAGAGTAACTACTGTAGTCGCACATACTCGCCCATGTTTAAAGCACTGGGCCAAGTAGTACAGCCCTGGGTTTGAGAAGACCGACAATGGCCGCTACCAGTTTCGTCCTTCCTGCGGCTCATTAAGTGGGTGCAGTCTCCGGGTTTTCATCATCTTTGTTTTCGAACTCAGCACTTAATTGTACATCAGCGGATTAATACTCATTTTCACATTAAGTTAGTGGTAACGGGAGAATCAAATTAATCTCACCTAAACCTCTAGTTCATGATATTCGTCCGTCGAATTTGATAAACGGGAGCTTTAAGTGAGCCGCTTGTTAACACTAGTCGAGCTAATAACCCCATTTGCGTACCATTTCAAGTATGAAATGCAGTTATGCGAATTCGGAGAATACGTTCATTTGATAAACTCCAAGAATGGCGAAACCCGTGGTGAGAAACTCTGCATAAGTGTTCGGTCAAGTAAATTCTTTTTTGGGCTGTTTCGAGTATTTGAGTTCAGTTTTCGATTTAAGCACTTAAACGCCTTGCCGCAGTTCAGATTCACCCCAGTCCTATGTACTGCAGCAATGTTTTTGGTGCGGTAGGTTCATGGTCCATATACCCATACGATTCCAGTTCGCTGGGTAACATTAAGAAACTTTCTCCTTCAGTAATCGACGGCTCGTTCAGCTTACCAATACTAGGCCCAAGATGTCCACCGAGCAGCGCTTGCCGTCCATAAACCTCAATATTCATCTTCACAACAGCCCATTCCCTTAAAGTTTAGATTCACAACGGCAGCGATGTCATAAGTCTTTCGATGAGCAGCTCATAAATCCAATGGTCACTATTTTCGCTAACATCTCCAACCCTTCAAAAATAGTCTATAATTGACTCCTAAGCCTTGAAAGTTGTTCCCAAATGTGTTGGGGTCAGATCACTAGCTTTCTTCTCCTCTCCAATCCACCACTGTGTATGATGAAACCTGAGAAAATTATATCACCGTTCCAAAATTACATAAAAGCATTACCTAACAATACGCAGAAGCGAGTGGATGTTTGTCTACATCGATTCACTTAAGATGACACAGTGCCCCTCCGTACGCCGATTCGTGTCAAATAAAGCAGCCTCGAGTGAACCGATTGTGTTACTTACAATACTCAAAAAATCAAACTGGATTTGAGACCTTTGAGAAAATACCTTCGCCTGGTACTACGGTTACAGGGAAAGTAATTAGCAAACCAAAAGTTGCTAGTTTTTTCCTTCTCGAAATTGGAAGGGAAAGAATTCCCCAAGAACATGGTTCATTTGGTAGTTAAGGCGGTAAACGGGTTTCCCATAATTCTGTTCTACCTTCTAACTGTCCCCTCGGAAGACATGCTAACAAGGTCTTAGCCACTGTGGGATGGGGATATGTGTTGATCTACGCCTGTGATTCTAGCACCTCAAACCATCCGTGACTGTTCAAACCGCAGTAAACGGTTCGTTTGTGAAGGATAGCGAGGGGTCGCCAAAGTGTACTGCTACCTGACGGATTGGTCAGACCCATTTAAAACCATTCGGTGCATGCTGTCTTGAACGCCGCCTCCCTATGAAGCACAGCTTTTCATCAGTCCGTTAATCTAGGTTTCCCTTTGGAGACGTAACATACCACAGTTAGGTCACTGATCAGCGCTTAGCTCGAATCACAGAAGTCCTTAATCCAACTAACCAAAGTGTTTCTATCAGTGAAGATAGAAGTGCGATTCAGCCACCCAAACGATAGGGAGTACGGTGTTCTAATAAATCTCTCGCTTCGGCTGAATAACAACTTGGACTTCAGAACGACTGCCTCTCTGAGAAGCAACTGAAGCATTGATCATTTCCCACCGTGTATCCAATGCCCGTGCTTGAAAGGTCCCCAAGCTTCAGAACGAAAACCCGAAATAAAAAAAACGTCAGTTTGGTGTAGGATGGTCAAGGTGTACGAGACTGTTCACATAGCGGAAATAACCCTAACTACCTGGTGAAATTAGAATTCCCTCGACACCCCTCACATCGCTACTTACGTAGATGGCGATTTTTGTCAATTTACGAGGCGAGTATTTGTTCAAAAAACCGCAATCCAGGATATGATAAAATTTTTGGTGGCCTTCCCATGCAAGTTTACATTTCCTCCGGACTTGGGAAAATCACCCGCGCGTAGCAGATAGTCAAATTCTTTAGTTGCTTAAATGGCGCAAGCTTCCGCGGTCAACAGGCTGCAATTCACTGCAAACTAATCTTCTGGGTGGCAAACGCAACCTTCCTCATTGAATTTTATCATTCGGGTTTCCCATTCATTCGTTTCCCACCTACTGGCCGAGTGAAAATTCGATCCATTACTCTTTAATGTAGAGCTTCAAGTTTCCTACATCTCCAGTGGCAATAACAAATCACTGTGGCTTGATTCTTTAAGCTCAGAGGTCGCACAAGTTTCTTTTGGATGCAAAGTTGCGGATCCAGCTCTAAGCTTCTTTAAGCATGCGCGAAACTGCTTGAAAAAAGGGGAAACAGTCCCTGACTTGTTCGCTAAGCTGGGCAATTTGATTGCAAACGTTTCATTATCAATCGAGGTGATATCAGCAACGCGTTACTGGGGAGCGTAGTGGTGTGTAGCGATGAGTTGGTGGTTGGGCACAACCACCGTTTACAAGCTAGCTTCATCCGCGTTTTAAAGTTCCCAAAGATATGTACCTCAACTGAACTGCCGATCTACGCGGTACGATGCTGTTCAAATGTTTCCACTGCGTTCTACCGAGGCTATGCCTTAAAAATCATCAAGTAATCATAAAAACGTCAAAGATCTGCAGCAAAATTAAAAGCAAATGATGTTCTGGCCAGATGCACTTTTATTTGTCTGATAAGCAACCAAATTCACATCACAACAGAGGAAACTAGGTAATATTTCGGGTCCGTCGTTTTATATATTGAATAGATATTGTACAAAAATAGATACTGTATACAGAGAGAAGTTGCACGATTTGTCACGTGACCGGGAATCGTCGGTCACAATAGCTTGAACCATGTTCTTCATACTCGGCTCGTGTGACTAGAAATTGGGCCATATCATCCTTCCTCTCAGCCAACAGTGATCCGCCTTCCCATGCATATGTCTGAGGACTACAGAACAAGGAAGAGAGCATAAAGAGTAGTATGTGGTCAGTCAGTTACAAAAAGTGTTTCACAATGATCGCCGCTCATTACCAGACTTACTTAGTTGGTGAAAAAACGTTGACGGCTAGGTCGTCTGCTGGTAGGCAACGCAAATCCAACTTTCTGCAAAGTAAATAATCATACAAATGACTGACAATGCAGTTAAGTGGTACAACTCCAGCCACTATGAGTAAAAATTCTAACATTCTTGCTTTCAAAGGAATTATCTCAAAGAAACATAAAAAGGCGTTTTAAAGCCTGTGTATCACTGTGTATGTATAAATACATGGGAGAGCCATGTCCATGAACGTATGGAATGATAGTGCCCACGGATACCACAAGCTTTAACAAAACCAAGTATGGTGAATGGATAAAAGTAAACTAAGTAAATTGTCGAGCAAAACTCAAACGGTCAGTTGTCTCAGAGAAGCAGCAACAAACTGGTAGATTGCGCCAATCGACGAGACCTAAATAGATAGGGGGATCAAGGACACAATCGGGGCGTATGGAAAAAGAACAAAATGGAAGTGATACTTACAGTCTCTCCAAGAATCCAGGAAAGCGAGCGTTTCCTCCGATAACCAGACAATTTGCCCATGCACCTGGCCGCACAGCGGGTGGCAAACGCTCACACATCAGGTAGCCTATGGCTTCTGTTAAACCCATTTCACGGTAGCCAACATCTCCTGGGTGAAACAATAGTTCCGGAACTGTGAAACGCTCGTTGTTCAGCCGCAACACGTAACCCTGTTGGGTAGATCGTTTAAAACCCATGGTGCCTGAAGAATTGCTCTGAATGGTGCCACCATCAGCGTTTGGATCCCTAACGTAGCCACGGTGAACTTCTGCGTAGTCAGGAAGAACATATTCGCGCAGGATAGGATTTTTGTTTGGATTTGATCTGAAACATCGATGGGACAGTGAAATTTAAATAGGTATCAACAAAAGCATGTCGAGGGAAGGCAGTATCACAGGATATCAGAAAACCACAGTAAGACCTCCTACTTTGAGACGATCTGAGGGTAGAGTCATATTGACCTCTGTGATGGGGTTGCGAAGCCAGTGTTTCCCCTAGGCGACCAGCATGTCCATATTCATGGAAGCGGTGATGGTGCCCTCTCCCGAGGAAAAGATCGTCCCTAAAAACCGCCCACCCCAATCGCCTCACAATCAAACGTGGATTCCGGCGTATCGTTCAATACGGTCGAGAAGGTGCCTGCTGTGCGCAATCACACCAGTAGGGGAAAGCGCTTCCTTGCTCACTCCGTTCTCAGGTTGGACTAATTCCATGCAGCTGAGTAGGTAAGACTATTGAATCATCGGCCACGAGCAAGGTCTACAAAGGAAATCCTGCTGACGCGGGTGTACCCAACAGACTCGAGCAATGCTCTAAGGACATTGATCGTTGAAAACTGAAAGTCTTTTGGCGTTCTCGGCGCGCAGCAGCCAGACTTCCAGCCCATATAATAATACGGAGCGCACCGCTGCATTATAAACTCGACCCACAGACAGACAAACCGATATCAAGCCTACGGCACAGGTGATGCAGGTTCATGAAAGCTTCTCTGTCCTTCCCACTCCAGAAGAAAATATCGTCTACCGCGAGACCACCGGGACTAACATAGCCGCCCAGATAGACAAATTTGTCCACTACTTCTATCGTCCCGTCCGAAAGCATGAGGGTAGAGTTTGAACCCCGTCAGTCTTGTAGCAGCACTTGGTAGGTGTGGAGCGCATGCCAAACAGTGAGCCATAGTTATTTAGACTTAATTATTGTCTGCATTACGACGGCGCCTGATCCAAGAGGAGCTATGTCCCGTGCGTACTCGATATCTTACGACGGCACCTGATCCAAGAGGATCTATGTCCCGTGTGTACTCGATATCTGAGAGATGACACCCCAGGAGCACTTTGACCCCACAGGCATTAAAGGATAGTAGAGAATCTTCCATAATCGTATTGATGACAAAAATGAAGCGGAAATGTGAAAGAGGACAGACAGCCTTGCCTGACAAAACTTGATGTGGTGAACCCAGGCGAGAGCTCCCCGTCCTTCACACGTCCTCAGGAGATGGCGTACAGCGCCTTAAGGAGCGTCAGGATTTAACGGGGATACCTTTGCTCCACAGACACTTCCATAGTGCCTGACAGTCCACAGAATCAAAGGCGGATTTCAGGTCAAGGACCACAAACATTGTTGGTTGGTGGAAGCAGTGTCGCTGTTTCAAATTCCCTCGGAGAGTCTATCGATGCATCCTTTTCCTACGATGACACAAAAATGCCACGGTGGCTTTCACATGGCGACTAAGACGTTTAGAATGTGTCCGAGAACGAGTTGGAACAGGGCCCGGGTTATTAAGGATAAACGTCTTACTTTTCTAAGAAGAAGCGTTGATGAGCTGGAAGGTACATACGAGGGTTCAATACGAGTATATAGTGTGAGTATAACGATAAGCATACAAAAAGCATGAATTTCATCCCGGGGTTGTTTGAATGGACAAATTTATGCTGAAGAAAATGAGGAATGATTTACTGAGTTATGCTTCTCTGTTCCTCAAACCGTATGGAAGAACGCAACGCTGTTCTAGAATTTCAGGATAATTCGGTTGGTCTTTGGAGGACAGTACCGAAGAGAGTTCAGATGCTTGGAATATATCGGGCTGACGTTCGGTTGTTTCAGTCACATTTGGGAGTTCGGTGTCCCCATTGGATCCAGATAGACTGAGAAAATCGTCAGTTGTATTCTGAACCCCTGGGGATAGACGGCGAAAGGACACGGTTTCGACTCTTCCGTCTCGACTAGCAATGTGTCCGTAGTGTGGGTTGCAGTTCGGGTCGATTTCTTCTACTAGTGACTGATACTTGGATGACCCACCACCTCGTTGCAGCAGAACTGGACCACAGGTGGTCAACTAAGATGGCAACAATATTCAAAATGTTCAGCGACGTGTGTAATGAAACAAACGTTCGTGTGGAGTACAGTTAGTGGCCATACATAACAGTGATCGGGGTCTGTGTAGAGCATCAGGGATTACCGATTCCCAATAGGAAGGCGGAAGATTGTGAGATTTCAACACCAAGTTTAACGTTTTCCAGAAGGTACCGTTGAGACGCTTAATTTAACCGTTACAGTGTGGATTATAATCCGATGTATGACTCATAGGAACATCTTTTTCCAAAAGAAAGCTATCGATCTCAGACGAAATGATGAGCCTATCGGAATGGATATAGGCTGGCATTCCGAACAAACAGAAGATTTGTGTGAGACAGTCAGTCACAATTGCCGAGGTTATATCCGCATACGCAAATGCAAATGGGAATCTAGAATCAATTATTGTGAGTAGGTAGCGGTCGCGTGTATTAGATGGCAAAGGACCTTTAAAATTCAAACTCAGGCGTTCAAAGGGTTGTGTTACTTTAATGAGTCTACCAGAGGATCTCCAAAATCTTAGCTTCAGTTCGGCACACACTTTGCAGGAGGAAATAACGCGCTTGTCATCGCCGACCGAGTAGGGGAGATTCTCGCAACGCACAAAATGAAACATACGGGTAATGCTGAGGTGGCAGAGGGAGGTATGGAGCTCTTCGAGTTGACAGAGTGTCTGCGAGATGATTGTCCTTGCCAGGTCGGTATATGACGTCATACTTGTACTTGGACAACACGATCCTCCAGCGTTGCATCTTGTCGTTTTTCACTTTACCCTTCTGTCCACCGCCGTACATGAATGTGACAACGATGATTGGTGATCGGTTTAGAGGGTCTTTCGAATAGATAATGCCGCTATTTCCTAATGGATTCAACGACAGCGTAGGCCTTCTTCCCAATGGCAGAATGACTCTTCTCGCTCGAAATGAGTGTCCTCGAGGAAAAGGCCAACCATCGATGATTTTGGCTGAGTGATGTGGCTGTAGCGACATCGAAGACGTCCGTTTCAACGGCCAATAGCACGTTATAATCTGTTGGAATTAGCGTATATTGTCTAGTTCGTATTGTCTAGTGTATTGTCTAGTTCGCTTTTTAGGTTGCTAAAGGCTACTTCGACGTCGACAGGTAGGGGGAATGTTTTATTCTTTATCAGTTTGTTGATTTTGTCAGAAGACGGGCGTAATATGCGAACATACGGATGACGCGTTGCATTTCCGTGGTACTGGGCGGAGGAGGTAACTGACGGATAGGTTCCATGCGTTCAGGGTCTGGCTTTATAACGCCCTTTGAAACCTCATAACCTAGGAGGTTGATGACTTTTAAAGAAGTGACTGTTTTGTCATCATTGAGAGTGATTCCATACTTCCTCGTAGATCGTGTTCCTCTTGGGTCTTGCCACAAATAGTCACATTGTCTATGTAGGCATACGTGCTTTTCAGCTTTTCAGTCGTAATGATATTGTTAATAGTTCGCTGAAAACACGCAACACCGTTTGTGACACCGAAGGGTATGCGACGAAACTGAAACAGGCCACCACATGCTTCGAATGCTGTAAA
>NW_008751811.1:731760-732760 GCF_000715545.1 Opisthorchis viverrini
ATCGTAGAGCAGGATATAGGTTCGTTACTGACATATGAATGTGACTGTGAACCAACTCGAAGGATCCAGCAAGCTCATATACTTGGTCCAGAGTTCGCTGTGCGCTAAAAGTTTTTCGCGGATGGACTTGGACGCCAGACCGTTAATTATAGCATCACACGCACTCATCTTGATATTCAGCTTTAGATTTAAACTCAGTCTTTGGCTAATGATTTCAGTTTTCGTATGAACTGATCAATATCCTGTCCATTTTCCTGCTTATAGGTCTGCAGCAGGCAGCGTGCATATGACATTCGTAACGTGTCAATCCCAGATTCATGGTCGGTGTAATCAGCAATGTTATCATATAACAGCGGATCCCAAAAGTGGATGAGAGTTTCAAGTTTGCCGGGTTTAAAAGACTCGACAGTTTTCAGATAGGTGTCGAAGGTACGAAACCAATGATTCCAGCGTTTTGCTGCATCTGCTGAGTTTGGGTCAACGTCAAAGAACTGAGATCGCAGTTGCGGATTCGCTGTGTTCTTAGACAAGTAAATTAAGACGTTGAGAATGCGTCCGAGAACGAGTTGGAACAGAGTCCGAGTTATTGAGGACAAACAACGTTTTACTTGTCTAAGGACAAGCGTGCATGAGCTGAAACGTACATACAAAGGGTCAATACGAGCATACAGTGTAAGTATAATAATAAGCACACAAAAATCATGACAGCGACCGAGTGCTCTTTTTGAAGACAGGAATAACTGCTGAAGTCCTCTATTCTGCAGGAACTTTTTCTTCGTTCCATATAGCTCCAACAAGATTGGTTAGATGGTCACCAGGGATTCTCCGCTTTCCTTGAATGGGGCTAGATACATACCTTCCAGTCCTGGTGCTTTCTCACGTTTCAGTACGGATATTTCGTACTTCATTTATTCTTCCGACGAGCGATCCACTCCACTCGTCCGCATGCACTCTCTCCACAGACTGGGTTTCAAGAGGCCAGCTAAACTGTTCTCCTAAG
>NW_008751811.1:736802-744663 GCF_000715545.1 Opisthorchis viverrini
GGAATTCGCGGGGCCACTTTGTAACATTTGCTTTTATTTGACCGACGAATGATTGGAGGCAATGAATCCTCAGGAAGACTCGTCCGGGAGAAGATCTGTGTCCAGTTTTTGTAACTAAGATGAAGATTAGAGTTTTGCTTCCTTGTTCAATGGTCGTTACCCGGTCAGTTGGCATTTCCGAATAAATAACTCCGCCTCGAAGGCCTGCCTTTCACGGGTATTTCGTATTTTACTTCTCCTTCTGATGGGTGATTAAGTTTTGCATTCAATTTGCCTGTAGGCACTATAAGCTACAGGCTGTGTTGCAGGAGGTCAGATAATCTGTTCTTCGAAGTGTTTGGCCTATCTTTCCATTCGACGTTTTTGCGAGGGAATTAATGAGCTACCTGTTTTTACTTATTGCTTCACTGACCGCTGCTTTCCTAGGGCCAGTCGATTGTATTTGTTGTTGGTTCCCGAACAAAACCTTACACCCTCTCACTGCCTTGTGGGTCAGACTTTTGAGTCATAGGCTCAAGGTGGGTATCTCAAGGGAAACCAGGAAGTATCATTTTCTCGCACAGTTCTGTGTCCACCGATATCCGTCTACAACCAAATCCCGTCATACAAGCAAACGTTTGTGGATCATTTGGCTGTCAGTTATCTGACTGGAAGGTTTTATGCCCCCTGCTGTCTATTAACAATAAACAAAATGACCTTTCTAAATCCATGAGATCCTTTCTGTGTAAAAGCGTTTAACGTACGCACTCTATGTCAAATTGACAAACAGTCAATGCTTCCTGAAACCTTGTACTCCCTTAAAATTGATGTATGCCGTGTCTCCGGAACACGCATACAAGACCCAAGTGTAGTTATGACTCTCAAAACGCCAAGGACGAACCCAGCTGTTTCACATTCCACTCCCAGTGTGTCCCGTGATCCACAAGCGATGACCCATGCAATATATGGTGTAGACGTTGCACTCAATCCCAGAGCTGAACGCCTCTTGGTAGATCGGATTCCACTGAATAGTCGTCTTTGCGCCGTTCGGTTATCCAGCTCGATAAAGATTAACTTCCTTGACATAAAAAGTGCTGTCTGTTTGTAGTGTCGGCTTATGCCTCAACGGACTGTAATTCTGATGCTGAGGATACTTTCTATCGAGAGCTATCCGGGCTTGTTCGTAGAGCAAGAAGCACTGACATGGTGATCCATGCAGGTTATATGAATACCTAAGTCGGTTGTCTGAGCTCCTTGGAATCACATTCACGCGGTCGATTCGGAGTCGATGCTCGTCGTACAGACAACGGAAAGCGACTCCTCTAGTTGTGTGTCGATCATTAACTGTTTCTGGCCAGTATGAACATTTAGCATAAACGTTCGCATCTCATAACCTGACGGCCACCAAGTACAAACCAACCGTGGGCCCAGTAGGATCACCTGGTCTCCAGCCATCGGTGAAGAGCTGCAATTGAAGACTACCGTTCCTTCTGGTGCACATGCATTGACTCCGATCGCGCCATGGCGCGTGCACGCCTGACAGTTCTTTTCCTCTTAGGCCCTTTCAAGTCAGCAAGGAGCATACCAATCTCTGAAGAACTACATAGCCCAATAGCATCGGTCTGAGATAGTCCAACAACTCTCCACTGTACTGGTGGTGAGTACGCGGATAAAGCATGGCAAGTTGTGAGATGAGGTATGCTAGCGGCGTTCAATGCTGTCTGTCTGATTCCTCCGATTCGATCACAAGACCACTGGATGTCTTACTGAAACGTGAGAAGGTACCGGAAAGGGACGGCCTGTATCCACTCCTCTTCAAAGAAGGCGGAGATTACCTGGTGGCTTATGTAACAGTTCATTAGCGCGATATGCAGAGAAGAGAAAGTGCCCGCAAAATTGAGGACGTCAACAGTTATTCCTATCCTCAAAAAGAGCACGCGGTCGCTATGTGAAAAGCACCGTGGCATCAGCCTGGTAGCTGTGGCATCGAAGGTGCTCAACTACAACATGAGGCGGTCTTTGAGCTGCACAGTAAGCTGAAGATCAGGAGAAAGGAGAGGTTTGCCCCAAATGCAGCCGAGCTTTCCGTGACATTGAGTGAGCCAATAACTTTCCTGTTTTTAGCATTTATTTTGCCTGCCAAAGTATTTTCGGTTCACTGAAAGTATGAGCAGTAGGTTTGGCTAATAACCATCGATGGCTTCTCGATCCCATTTTCAAACATATCTACCGCATGATATTCGGGAGTTTACGCACTTGCCTCAGTAAAAATGTGCTGTAAAAGCACTTAACATGTATGGAGATTCGGGGTTAAATAGTAGTTCATAATCAAGTTGCCACACACAGAGAGCGGCATTCTGAACAACCTAAATTAACTACGTCAAATACACTAAACAATTACGACTAGACTCTTCGACTGGAAGTTTGTAACTGAAAAAAAAGCTCAAGTTATCAATGAAAATGCAAAATGCGAAGGACTTACTTGGCTGTCGAAAGATCAGCCCAAAAATCTGTGGAGACGTAGCAAACGTCCTCTTTGCACTGATTCATTATGTACACCTCGCTACGCACATCCAGATGACTGAGGTGGGGGCATAGGTGAGGGGAGTTCGAATAACTTACCGATATGAGACAATTTCGACCAGACGATTCGTCAAAATTTTCCCACCAACACTGAGACTATAAGAGGAAAGCATGAAGCTGGACCACACGTACTAACCGTAGTACAAAATCAGACATAATTCGCCCGTCTCCCATTGGAAGTAGATGAGTGAAAGAGTAGCCAGAGTCTATGACCATACAATAGCGGGACAATCGCTGAACTGATTCGGCCTGGTATTTGTAGGCGGCGAGTAAGGCGGCTGCAAGGGGTGGAGAATTATTCATCGCTGCATTATCGTCAAGGGACCTACGTACGATTGGAGCGCATGAGACCTGCGAATTGATACTCTTCAAAAAAGATCTCATTCATGGTTTCTTTGGTTGACGCGAAATTGAAGTATGGCTCGGTAACGATAAGATTTGAATCTGAAATTTGAGATCCCCGCTGCTCATGAGGATAGGGGAGTGGGGGAGGTGAATACTGAAGAATGCCAGTAAGCTCACCGAACCTCTTTAAAAACTTTCTTGAAGGCGGTATCTAGGATTTGTGTTTGGATATCCCAGCTGTTTAAGTAGCCCTGAGACAAGATAAAAAATGAATAATGGTGGGAAATCGTCAAAAAACTGTGTAGGCTGCAGCTGAGAAGCCAACAGAATATTGTGTGATTACCAAAAAGAAAGATTCCACCTTCTCGATCAATAGTAGTAGTCAAAGAATAACTTAAATATTGCCTAGAGCTAACATGGTATGTTCTAACGCAGGCATCAACTTGAAGCAGTTAGATTCCAAAAAATCCCAAAAAACGGGCCATCGGCTTCACACTAACACAAGCGATCCAGCGCCATAGGTGAAGATAAAGTGACGTACTAGAAAAGAAGGTCCGGAAATTTTCTTATCTATGATTCTCACCAGATGTGCTAGTAGGGACCAGATACAGAGAGAACGTCTATACCATTCAAGATGGTCGGGGATCGAAAGTAGTGAATGGGACGCAGCTTCGTAAGTGGCATGATACACCCGAAGAGCGGCCGAGTAGACCCCCTGCCGAAGCCGACCTGACGGAGGTAAATGAAAATCGATGGCATGCGAACGAGCTTTAAGGGGTGGAGGTGTGTAACGGTGGCACTACTGATCGGGAGGCACGCGAGTAGTATGTGTTGTTCGTAGAATTTCGCTTTGCGTCGATTGAAAAATGGAATTCTGTTGCAGAATTCGCGGGGCCACTTTGTAACATTTGCTTTTATTTGACCGACGAATGAGTGGAGGCAATGAATCCTAAGGAAGACTCGTCCGGGAGAAGATCTGTGTTCAGTTTTTGTAACTAAGATGCAGATTAGAGTTTTGCTTCCTTGTTCAATGGTCTGTAACCGGTCAGTTGGCATTTCCGAATAAATAACTCCGCCTCGAAGGCCTGCCTTTCACGGGTATTTCGTATTTTACTTCTCCTTCTGATGGGTGATTAAGTTTTGCATTCAATTTGCCTGTAGGCACTATAAGCTACAGGCTGTGTTGCAGGAGGTCAGATAATCTGTTCTTCGAAGTGTTTGGCCTATCTTTCCATTCGACGTTTTTGCGAGGGAATTAATGAGCTACCTGTTTTTACTTATTGCTTCACTGACCGCTGCCTTCCTAGGGCCAGTCGATTGTATTTGTTGTTGGTTCCCGAACAAAACCTTACACCCTCTCACTGCCTTGTGGGTCAGACTTTTGAGTCATAGGCTCAAGGTGGGTATCTCAAGGGAAACCAGGAAGTATCATTTTCTCGCACAGTTCTGTGTCCACCGATATCCGTCTACAACCAAATCCCGTCATACAAGCAAACGTTTGTGGATCATTTGGCTGTCAGTTATCTGACTGGAAGGTTTTATGCCCCCTGCTGTCTATTAACAATAAACAAAATGACCTTTCTAAATCCATGAGATCCTTTCTGTGTAAAAGCGTTTAACGTACGCACTCTATGTCAAATTGACAAACAGTCAATGCTTCCTGAAACCTTGTACTCCCTTAAAATTGATGTATGCCGTGTCTCCGGAACACGCATACAAGACCCAAGTGTAGTTATGACTCTCAAAACGCCAAGGACGAACCCAGCTGTTTCACATTCCACTCCCAGTGTGTCCCGTGATCCACAAGCGATGACCCATGCAATATATGGTGTAGACGTTGCACTCAATCCCAGAGCTGAACGCCTCTTGGTAGATCGGATTCCACTGAATAGTCGTCTTTGCGCCGTTCGGTTATCCAGCTCGATAAAGATTAACTTCCTTGACATAAAAAGTGCTGTCTGTTTGTAGTGTCGGCTTATGCCTCAACGGACTGTAATTCTGATGCTGAGGATACTTTCTATCGAGAGCTATCCGGGCTTGTTCGTAGAGCAAGAAGCACTGACATGGTGATCCATGCAGGTTATATGAATACCTAAGTCGGTTGTCTGAGCTCCTTGGAATCACATTCACGCGGTCGATTCGGAGTCGATGCTCGTCGTACAGACAACGGAAAGCGACTCCTCTAGTTGTGTGTCGATCATTAACTGTTTCTGGCCAGTATGAACATTTAGCATAAACGTTCGCATCTCATAACCTGACGGCCACAAAGTACAAACCAACCGTGGGCCCAGTAGGATCACCTGGTCTCCAGCCATCGGTGAAGAGCTGCAATTGAAGACTACCGTTCTTCTGGTGCCATCTCATAACCTGACGGCCACCAAGTACAAACCAACCGTGGGCCCAGTAGGATCACCTGGTCTCCAGCCATCGGTGAAGAGCTGCAATTGAAGACTACCGTTCCTTCTGGTGCACATGCATTGACTCCGATCGCGCCATGGCGCGTGCACGCCTGACAGTTCTTTTCCTCTTAGGCCCTTTCAAGTCAGCAAGGAGCATACCAATCTCTGAAGAACTACATAGCCCAATAGCATCGGTCTGAGATAGTCCAACAACTCTCCACTGTACTGGTGGTGAGTACGCGGATAAAGCATGGCAAGTTGTGAGATGAGGTATGCTAGCGGCGTTCAATGCTGTCTGTCTGATTCCTCCGATTCGATCACAAGACCACTGGATGTCTTACTGAAACGTGAGAAGGTACCGGAAAGGGACGGCCTGTATCCACTCCTCTTCAAAGAAGGCGGAGATTACCTGGTGGCTTATGTAACAGTTCATTAGCGCGATATGCAGAGAAGAGAAAGTGCCCGCAAAATTGAGGACGTCAACAGTTATTCCTATCCTCAAAAAGAGCACGCGGTCGCTATGTGAAAAGCACCGTGGCATCAGCCTGGTAGCTGTGGCATCGAAGGTGCTCAACTACAACATGAGGCGGTCTTTGAGCTGCACAGTAAGCTGAAGATCAGGAGAAAGGAGAGGTTTGCCCCAAATGCAGCCGAGCTTTCCGTGACATTGAGTGAGCCAATAACTTTCCTGTTTTTAGCATTTATTTTGCCTGCCAAAGTATTTTCGGTTCACTGAAAGTATGAGCAGTAGGTTTGGCTAATAACCATCGATGGCTTCTCGATCCCATTTTCAAACATATCTACCGCATGATATTCGGGAGTTTACGCACTTGCCTCAGTAAAAATGTGCTGTAAAAGCACTTAACATGTATGGAGATTCGGGGTTAAATAGTAGTTCATAATCAAGTTGCCACACACAGAGAGCGGCATTCTGAACAACCTAAATTAACTACGTCAAATACACTAAACAATTACGACTAGACTCTTCGACTGGAAATTTGTAACTGAAAAAAAAGCTCAAGTTATCAATGAAAATGCAAAATGCGAAGGACTTACTTGGCTGTCGAAAGATCAGCCCAAAAATCTGTGGAGACGTAGCAAACGTCCTCTTTGCACTGATTCATTATGTACACCTCGCTACGCACATCCAGATGACTGAGGTGGGGGCATAGGTGAGGGGAGTTCGAATAACTTACCGATATGAGACAATTTCGACCAGACGATTCGTCAAAATTTTCCCACCAACACTGAGACTATAAGAGGAAAGCATGAAGCTGGACCACACGTACTAACCGTAGTACAAAATCAGACATAATTCGCCCGTCTCCCATTGGAAGTAGATGAGTGAAAGAGTAGCCAGAGTCTATGACCATACAATAGCGGGACAATCGCTGAACTGATTCGGCCTGGTATTTGTAGGCGGCGAGTAAGGCGGCTGCAAGGGGTGGAGAATTATTCATCGCTGCATTATCGTCAAGGGACCTACGTACGATTGGAGCGCATGAGACCTGCGAATTGATACTCTTCAAAAAAGATCTCATTCATGGTTTCTTTGGTTGACGCGAAATTGAAGTATGGCTCGGTAACGATAAGATTTGAATCTGAAATTTGAGATCCCCGCTGCTCATGAGGATAGGGGAGTGGGGGAGGTGAATACTGAAGAATGCCAGTAAGCTCACCGAACCTCTTTAAAAACTTTCTTGAAGGCGGTATCTAGGATTTGTGTTTGGATATCCCAGCTGTTTAAGTAGCCCTGAGACAAGATAAAAAATGAATAATGGTGGGAAATCGTCAAAAAACTGTGTAGGCTGCAGCTGAGAAGCCAACAGAATATTGTGTGATTACCAAAAAGAAAGATTCCACCTTCTCGATCAATAGTAGTAGTCAAAGAATAACTTAAATATTGCCTAGAGCTAACATGGTATGTTCTAACGCAGGCATCAACTTGAAGCAGTTAGATTCCAAAAAATCCCAAAAAACGGGCCATCGGCTTCACACTAACACAAGCGATCCAGCGCCATAGGTGAAGATAAAGTGACGTACTAGAAAAGAAGGTCCGGAAATTTTCTTATCTATGATTCTCACCAGATGTGCTAGTAGGGACCAGATACAGAGAGAAGTAGGTCACACAATCCCTTCTCGACCTTATGAGATATGTTCTACTATCTCATATCTCAGCAAAAGCTTTCCTCGTGAGCAACACAAGAGGGGTGTGATAAGCTCCACGCAAAATAGTCTCGTCCAAAACATCAGTATATTACGGTCTGCTGCTAGCGTGCCTTAACACAAACATTTATTCATCAGTTTGCCGTCCTCTGTTAATGATAACATAAAACGCATCGCATAGGAGGAATCATTCGGATGAATCGAAGTTTTGACGATCATCATCATCATCGACAGCATGACATCAGTGTCCAACACCGATGCTTCACTGCCGTACAACCATGACTTATTTGAAAGCCTTATTGTAAAGAAAAGAATAAAGGTGGATGGGGGAGGGACTTAGTGCTTAACACAATCATTCCGAGGTGCATACACCTCCAGACATTCACTCA
>NW_008751811.1:751054-757208 GCF_000715545.1 Opisthorchis viverrini
TGTGACGAGCAGACGCTGCACGCAAAACCGATGCATGACGAACGGAGTCATCAGTCCTAAGTGCTGGGCCTACAAGGAGAGAGTTATTAATGGGGTGGGGAGAGGGGGAAGAAAAAGTATGTGAAGGAGAAAGAAGGGAGGCGTCGGCAGTAGCCTGTTTTCGCTTACCCGCCCTGCTGTATGCATCAAGTAAGGCGACCCGGCTGATGGCACCACGCGACGGCCGATGTGGCATGAGTTTATTTGTGTGTGTGATATTCATGGTTGTACGTGGGCTGGGATACTGCCAGGGAGCCCACACCTAGACAGGAGGACGATTAGGGTCCTCAACCAAAGCATTTGGCTCAAAAGCCTAACCGCAAGGCAGCGGTGTTTGGCGAGAAATGCAAATGCATTACCATTTCTACGGAACAAGTCGCCACATGTTCCAACCCCCAACCTGGAGGGCCAGGAGACTGTGTTCGTCAGACCTCTAACCATTGACCAGCCTGGTATGAAAGACTCTGTGAGTGTCGCGAGACACTCCCCAGTATAGCTCAATGGATCGCTGAGGTGCGCAAACCGTCACACCACGGTAAGGTCCAGTCTCTTCGTGACGGGAAGTTTTGACGAAGAAACTAATATCCAAAAAACAAAGAAATTAGCCAACTCAGCTCCGGAAGCACCCTTACCCTTCAATGATAAAAATCACACCAAACGATTTCATGCCAGGACTGAAAATTCAGAGAAAAATGGACTGATTCAACTTGATGTTATTGTCGCCAGTCCAAACAACCGACCTACGAGTAAGATGACTAGAGCAAAGCTGTGCTTCAGCAGCTTAGTGCGTGGACCAAAATAAGTAAAAATGCCGAACAGTTGAAGTCGTATGCAGGTCAACTTCACCCGCATTCTTATGCATATTTGGTAAGGGGAATCACATACGCAGGTGCTCCTAACACATATTTTGACCAGATTGTATAGGGAGTATGGTTCTTCGACAATACCTGAGTCCCAAAGTGGAATTCCAGTGTACCTGAGTTATGTCTGTTAATACTCTTACCAACGGGAGGATCACGTTCACAGGGTCGGCGGAAATGACACAAAGAGAGAAATAACAACCCTACATTAGGCCTACAAGATGCCGGATGCAAGATGACGAAAGAAGCTACATTAGCAATTCAAGGCACTTAAATTATCGCTCCTCATTCCTACGCCCTTTCGACAGAGTTAAAACGTAACACTCAGTATTCTGGCAGACGGCAGGTTAGTTTAAGAAAGGAACTCACTTTTTTGAACGGCATAATACAGTACAGACTAGAGAGGTTGTTACACTCCTCAATTTCATTAGCAACGAAAGTTCGACCAGAAAGTGTTTTTGATTTGAAGATACAGTTGTCAATAATCCTAACCATGGGGAACCAAAATAAAAAGGACAATGTGTGGTACCTTGGTTTCCTGTCTGTTGAAAAACCTATTTTCAAACATCCACCTCCCAAATCGAGGACGAGTGTCGGGTTCATTTGGATTCAGTTTCCTCTGGGCTGAAATAAGGGAAAGGCGAGTGTAGAGACTATTCAGAGATCACGCTGACCAAGCAATTGCACACCAGTTCCAGTGAGGTCTTCAAATGCATTTAAACACTACCTACATACTCCAGAATCCAAAAAGACTTCCGAGTTTCAAGCCTGCTGTAAAAAGCCACCGAAAGCACCCTTCATACATTCAGAGTCACAGACCCTTAGGGCATAGAGGGATGCAATGGACAGGGAGTGATGGATTCCTTCACAGACGTTGCCAAAATAGCTCGACAGCGGCGGCTACAGTCATCCATCCAGGCAGACACGCTCCCATTCGATGGCTCAAAACAACGTAGAAGAAATGACCCAGTCTGCTGACAGAGAATCAAGGTAATTCCTCTATAATTGCCACATTCACGGCGAGCACCCTTTTGAAAGTTTCCACCGTTATGCATCCTGTCCACTTGTTTGGGACGATTCTTTCCGCTCATTCTGAAGCAAATAAGCAGATAAAAGCCTACTGAGGGTCCCACATCCATCATTGAAAAGACAGAATGAGATTTTGTCTGGACTCGGTACTCAGTGATGCTTGAGAGACAGAAGGCATTCTCTTAATTCCGAAGCAACCGGAGGTTCCGAATTCACTGTCTACGGCTACGTTTCGGGTTAAATATCTGACTGAGTAACTTCAGGTGTCCAACGTTCAACCCAACAGTTAAGGCGCTCTTCATTTTGGAGATAAACGACACTGTCATCAGTAATCGCTTCGCTCACCGGAAATGACTCAGTGGTTAGAGCGCGAATTTACTGACCGGAAGGTCCGTGGATCGAACCCGACCTCTGCCTCTCGATTTCCCCTGTCTATGTTTGGGCGGTATCCAAGCCCTCGTGCTTCCTTTGGGTGGCAAGGCAGCTTGGCATCGAAAGTGTTACAGCTGAACGGTTTTTTTGCTCTCCGAAGGGCTCTTTCACCCTATTGCGCTACTAAGCTGGAATAGTTTCTCGCCTACTCCATCACCTCCACTTTCTGGACCCACCGTCATTCATAATCCGTGCAGATACTCCTGAAGTCTGACGGTTGGACGATCGGAAGGGATACGTGCCGAGCTTTGAGCAACCTTAGTATTGCTCAAGATCCAGTGCTTATATCTAGCTGGTTGTGCCCTTCCACAAATGCAGCGTTAGATAGATTGTTTTGGAAACTGCACTTCAGTAAAAGTCAACGCCAAAAGATGTAGCATCCGAAAGGGACTGTAGTAGGTGGTTCTGGAAGGCCTGCTTCAAATCAGGATTGGAGGTCCTCAATGGCCAGATGAGGTATGCATATCTTGCGCGCCCCTGAGAAGCACAACGAGGGGCAACGACGAGTGAACGTGTGGCCCGGATCCGCAGGTATTCCAGAACTAACGACAATTAGCAGGTAGCCCAGGACACCAACCCCAACCTAATGCTGTCACCTTATTGTGGTGGTCGGGCTTCGGTGATCCAAAGATCCAGCGGGCTACACACGAATTGGCTAGTTCATTAGAATCGGCCCACAAACGGGCTCAGTCATACTCGCATAACCAACCGATAATATTTTCTGCGGCTCCAGCACCTTTACAGACATTTAGGGTTACCCCTTCGCACTCAGTCTCCCTTGACTCCACACTTTACCTCCCGCCAATCAGTTCTCAGATATGCTGTTTCTGCAGTCGTTCCAGGCATCCACGATCCAAACGCCCCGCAAGAGGGACAATTGTAAATCGTGTGGCAAAACAGATCATTTTTAGCGTGCTTTCTATCCATATCTGTCAAAAATCACTCAGGTTGCACGAGAGATTCTGTCTTATATTCCGTGTTGACCATTGCAGCCCGGAACTGCTTGTCCCGAACGGTGGCTAGCATAAAGGTAAACGGAATATCGCTTCAAGTCCTCACAGATACAGGAAGTTCGGTCAGTTATGTATCTCCTTTGTTAGTTCGTACACATGGCCGGAAGATATATGCTAACGATTCTGTGATCACCATGGTATCTACCTCTAGGATGTGTTCAACTAGCGGCTACTGCTACGCATCCATCGAGTACAGGGGTACTCTTAACAAAAAACCAAACTATTGGTATTACTTAATCCACGTACTGACGTGCTGCTAGGCCACGACTTCCTTGGTCTACATAACAAGGTTGAAATCACATTCGGTGGGAACCGAGGTCCACTCGCCCTCTGCGATCTAACTGCTGCTACGGTTGAATTGCCTATCATTTTTGCTAACCTTTCACCTGGTTGCAAACTTATCACCAGGAAACTACGGTGTGGTAACCCTGAAGATGAACAGTTCATCCGCTCTGGATGAACGTACAATTGAAACTCCGCATTCTCCCTGGAGGGCTCAAGTTCTGATCACGAAAAATTCAACCACAAAAGACGCATATTAGTGGACTACAATCAAACCATCAATCAGTTCATATACCTAGACGCTTATCCGTTAGCGAGACTGGATGAAATGATTGAAGAAATTTCCCGCCATGCTGTCTTTAGCACATTAGACCTACTGAGTGCCTATCATCAATTTCCACTGAGAAAAACAAACCGTATACGGCTTTTAAAGCATGCGGAGAACTGTTTCAGTTTCTCCGTATTCAGTCCGGTGCTACCAACGGAGTAGAATTCTTCCAGCATACTATTAACTATAGAATCAGGTATGAGAACTTAAGTGGCATCTACGCTTACATCGACGACGTTACCGTTTGTGAGACTACCCAAAGTGAACAAGGCCGGAATCTCAGGCCTTTCTATAAAGTAATAAAGAAATAAGGAATTACCCGTAACTGCAAAAAACATAGCGGCCAAACAAATATGGCTTCTCTGTCTCTGAAGCCTCTGAAGGAATTATCACACCAGATCCTGAACGAAGGAGCCCCATTCATCAACCCCCTCATCCACATGACACTAAATCCCACCAACGAGTTGTCCGGATGTTTGTTTACTATTCGCAATGGATACCGTACTTCTCTGACAAAACCAGTATGCTTGTCAGAAACAAGACTTCCCCCTTACCGGAGTGTACAACAGTCCGTTGACAATTTAAAGGAGTTACAGAACACTATGCATATGACACTCGACTACAACACACCCTTGGTTGTCGAGAAGGACGCCTCAGACATATCCATTGATGCATCTCTGATTGAGAACGGCCGACCGGTGGTCTTCTTTTCTAGAACACCGGCACCGAGCGAGAAGAATCACTGCTAGTGGGAAAAAGGCATACGCCATCGTTGGATCTATCCGTAAATGGAAGCATTAGCTCCTCGGGGGGCGTCTTGAGCTTATCACTGGCCAGCGGTCGGTATCCTTTATGTACGATCATCAGGAAGGTCAGATTCCTGAAAGCAACCACTGATTGACCCTCAGCTCCGCTAGATCCTGACCAGACAGACAACGCACCCTTAGTATGTAGCGCGTCAAAGCCTCGTAGCAGAACCCAGACAGCGCGGGTTGGCATTGATCAAGGTTAGACAACGTCCCCGCAATACGCAGCACGTCACAGCCTTGTGTCAAAGCCAGATAGTGCGCTTCAGCGTTGGACCAAGTTCAGGCAGTGTCCCTCCAATAAATAGCTTAAGGCCGTTGTATTTTCGCACTCAAGCTCTCCCACTCACTTGTTCGGAATATAGCTGTTGTGTTCCCTTCTGTGAGTCTTTTCTCCGGCACTAGGGACTGGAGCGGGGTCAGCAGTCATATGCAACTGATCGGCGAATCAGCAGAAAAGTAAGATAAAGACGATGAAATCCGGTCATGGAAAATGGAATTCTCCGCTTTTAGCTAGGATGTCATTTACAGACCTAAAAAAGACAATCTGGTGGTTGACACCTTATCGCGTAATCAATGCGCCAATGTGATCAACAATGGTAAATTAAAAGAAACCCACGATTTCAAGTACCATCCCGGAATTACTCGCATGTATTCAAAAACTTGCAGTTTTTCCTCCAAGATGTCAAGGACATCACGAAATGCACGGTTTAGGCCGCCATCAAACCGCAATTTCGCAAACAACCCCTGCTACGCTCAGCAAAGCGACTCAACCATTCGAACGAATCAGCGTCACTCAAAACTCATATCTTCTTACTATCATTGACGGGTCTCCCCCTTTTCCATTTGCCTTTACCTGCGCATATACATGTGCATCTAATGCTATTGAATGCCCGTGTTAAATATTCTCTTCGTTTGGTATGTTTGTACACGTATATTAGGATAGTGGCTTCTCATTCATATCTGACGAACTATCCACGTCGCTACATGCAGGAGTTTGCACCAGCCGAACAACCCCTTATAATACCCAGGGGAACGGGCAAGTCGAACACCTTAACGGGACACTCTGGAACTTCATACAACTCAGACTCAAGACGACAGGCCTTCAAATCTGTCACTGAGAATCGGCTATCAGATGCGCTCCACTCTATACGATCCCCTCTCTGCGTCTCCACGAACGCCACTCCACTTGAACGAATATTACGGTGTGAACGTCGGTCATCCTGTTGCCCAAGGGGAAAAAAACTCCGTCCCCCAGAGCCAAAAAGCCCGAGCAACCCGAGCTCTCACGGAACGAAAAAGACCCCGCAGGCGAAAAGCACCCCCAGAAACCACAATGGCCGGAAGCAGCCATCGCCGCAGAGG
>NW_008751811.1:759163-761086 GCF_000715545.1 Opisthorchis viverrini
GCATGGACTTCCAAATGCTCTATGGGGCCTACGTCAGACCGCTCCTGGAGTACGCCAACCAGGTTGTCTACTCAGGACGTACGAAAGACGTTACCCTCATTGAGCGTGTCCAGCGGGGCGCCACGAGAATGGTTGCCGGCCTCAAGTCCGTGGACTACGAAACGCGTCTCGCGATGCTTGTTCTCTTTCCCCTGGAGTACCGTCGCCTCCGAGGGGACCTAATTCTTACCTACGCCTTGTTTGAACAAAGCTTGGCAAACAGGTTTTTTACCGTTGACCCAGCAAACACCCGGCGGGAACATAGTATGAAAATCTTCAAGCTCAGGGCACACACATTCATTAGACAAAACTTTTTTCATTTCGGGTAGTGGCTGCGTGGAATGACCTTCCTCCGACGGTTGTACACGCTCCTTCTCGAACCCAATTTAAAGCACTATTAGACATTTATTTATGCGAATCCTCGCGCTGGCGAGCATACTGCCCCGCGCTGAGAACATAAAGAGCAGTGCTACACCCTTTTTTCACTTGTGCCTTTCAGGTGAACGACAGCCACTGACCGACAAGAACAAACCGACCCGGGAAACTTGGGCAAAAGCCTCGATCCTGTGTATCAATCGTGAATCCGTAACAACTTGGCTAACTACTCCAGGACCTACTTTACTGAGAACATTTGACCGTACACAAGAGTATGGACTAGTCGTTGAGGAAGTCGTACTTACAAATTGCAATCCATAGTAGGTCCACGTTCGTTTTCCCGGCGGAAAAGGAGGAACTGTATCCGTCCGCCATCTCGCTCCTTGTGGCGATCCTACATATGTTAACGAGTTCATACTTGTCTTATCCAGTGAGGGCAATAAGCTCATACACACCGTCTGTCTGACCTGCAAGTGCCTCCACTCAATAACACTGAAGACAATACCGATCATAATTCGGTCTCACCCCCATGACCGAGGGATGCACCTGAATACCCAAATACATACGACTCTGACATCTTTGATTAAGCTAAGTTTCAGCATCGTACATTTTAAGAAAACGAGAAGCCTGACCACACTTATCATTATCCATTAGTCGTTTTTACAACCATTCATTCGCTCCCTGTGTCCGAGTTACCCTTCTCTACACACAATCCGACGGCCCGGGCAAATGCCATGGCTCTTCTTTGTGTTTATATTGTCGTTTTGTGTGGCTGATGCTATAACCACAACCTTGGAAACAATTTATCGTTAGTTCGCCACACACAAATTGGACCTGCACGACAAATACCTCATTCTCGACTGTGTAGTCATACAGTCGCTGAATGGAGCTTTAGGTGTGTGGAGTTTTGTACCTTTATTTTACTTCCATTATAACACTACGTATTTCATCAATTGCATAATCGTTTTTTGTTTGAATACGAAAAACTACAAAAACGCGCACTTGTACAATTTCACAGAATACAAGCGTGGTCACGTGCTTCGACTCTCTCTTCTGATTTCGCTCGCGCTTGCAGCGGTCATTCGCGAGTCTCATGTACTAACTCTGGTACCAAAACATTTCAGACATCTTCGGAATCTGTTATAAGTGGAATCTGTTCAGAAGAAGACCTCTGGACCACACAATTGGATTGTTGTTCATTCGCTGACCTGGGCCAACGACGAACTATTTTCAAGAGAACAATTGTTAGTGAGTCTGTTCCATCTGATCTCTTTATTTTTGTATACCCAACCTAGCGTTATTATTTTTATTTCTTTGCCACAGACTCCTGTTAAACTAACTTATTGGGTAGCCAGACAATTACAGGTGCAGTGCATACCACAACTAGGAGCAGAGTTAAAGAAAACGGGTCCAATTGCCCACTGCTCAATTAGAGAGACCAAGGCCAGTGTTCCGCTTTGATCGGGATATTCGGCGTAAACTGGAGCCGCTTCCTAAGGCGTTGAAGGA
>NW_008751811.1:761125-762185 GCF_000715545.1 Opisthorchis viverrini
TCTCGCGATGCTTGATCTCTTTCCCCTGGAGTACCGTCGCCTCCGAGGGGACCTAATTCTTACTTACGCCCTGTTTGAACAAAGCTTGGCAAACAGGTTTTTCACCGTTGACCCAGCAAACACCCGGCGGGGACATAGTAAGAATTTCTTCAAGCTCAGGGCACACACATTCATTAGACAAAACTTTTTTTCATTTCGGGTAGTAGCTGCGTGGAATGACCTTCCTCCGACGGTTGTACACGCTCCTTCTCGAACCCAATTTAAAGCACTATTAGACATTTATTTATGCGAATCCTCGCGCTGGCGAGCATACTGCCCCGCGCTGAGAACAAAAAGAGCAGTGCTACACCCTTTTTTCACTTGTGCCTTTCAGGTGAACGACAGCCACTGACCGACAAGAACAAAACCGACCCGGAAACTTGGGGGAAGTCGTACTTACAAATTGCAATCCATAGTAGGTCCACGTTCGTTTTCCCGGCGGAAAAGGAGGAACTGTATCCGTCCGCCATCTCGCTCCTTGTGGCGATCCTACATATGTTAACGAGTTCATACTTGTCTTATCCAGTGAGGGCAATAAGCTCATACACACCGTCTGTCTGACCTGCAAGTGCCTCCACTCAATAACACTGAAGACAATACCGATCATAATTCGGTCTCACCCCCATGACCGAGGGATGCACCTGAATACCCAAATACATACGACTCTGACATCTTTGATTAAGCTAAGTTTCAGCATCGTACATTTTAAGAAAACGAGAAGCCTGACCACACTTATCATTATCCATTAGTCGTTTTTACAACCATTCATTCGCTCCCTGTGTCCGAGTTACCCTTCTCTACACACAATCCGACGGCCCGGGCAAATGCCATGGCTCTTCTTTGTGTTTATATTGTCGTTTTGTGTGGCTGATGCTATAACCACAACCTTGGAAACAATTTATCGTTAGTTCGCCACACACAAATTGGACCTGCACGACAAATACCTCATTCTCGACTGTGTAGTCATACAGTCGCTGAATGGAGCTTTAGGTGTGTGGAGTTTTGTACCTTTATTTTACTT